>NW_026646454.1:790000-940000 GCF_949987535.1 Balaenoptera acutorostrata
AGGGTTAGGGTACGCGTTAGGGTTAGGGTAGTTATTAAACCTATCCCACTCTCTAGATACCCCTTAGCACGTAAAGGAATATTATTTGGGGGTCCAGCCATGGAGAAGAGTTTAGACACTAGGATAAGATAAGGAACACACCCATTCTCAAGAAATCACATTAGGATTCTCTTTTTAACCTGTTCCTTAAAACACTAGTGCTTAGGAAATCTATTGGAGGCAGAAGCAGTCAAGGGTACTTAGGGTTACGGTTAGGGTTAGGGTTATGGTTAGGGTACGGCTTAGGGTACGGGTTCGGGGAGGGGTTCGGGTACGGCGTAGGGTATGGGCTAGGGTTAGGGTTAGGGTTAGGGTTAGGGTTAGGGCTCGGTTTAGGGTACGGGTTAGGATTAGGGTACGCGTTAGGGTTAGGGTAGGGGTTAGGGTTAGGGTACGCGTTAGGGTTAGGGTAGTTATTAAACCTATCCCACTCTCTAGATACCCCTTAGCACGTAAAGGAATATTATTTGGGGGTCCAGCCATGGAGAAGAGTTTAGACTCTAGGATAAGATAAGGAACACACCCATTCTCAAGAAATCACATTAGGATTCTCTTTTTAACCTGTTCCTTAAAACACTAGTGCTTAGGAAATCTATTGGAGGCAGAAGCAGTCAAGGGTAGCTTAGGGTTAGGGTTAGGGTTAGGGTTAGGGTTAGGGTACGGCTTAGGGTATGGGTTCGGGGAGGGGTTCGGGTACGGCGTAGGGTATGGGCTAGGGTTAGTGTTAGGGTTAGTGTTAGGGTTAGGGCTCGGTTTAGGGTACGGGTTAGGATTAGGGTACGCGTTAGGGTTAGGGTAGGGGTTAGGGTTAGGGTACGCGTTAGGGTTAGGGTAGTTATTAAACCTATCCCACTCTCTAGATACCCCTTAGCACGTAAAGGAATATTATTTGGGGGTCCAGCCATGGAGAAGAGTTTAGACTCTAGGATAAGATAAGGAACACACCCATTATCAAGAAATCACATTAGGATTCTCTTTTTAACCTGTTCCTTAAAACACTAGTGCTTAGGAAATCTATTGGAGGCAGAAGCAGTCAAGGGTAGCTTAGGGTTAGGGTTAGGGTTAGGGTTAGGGTTAGGGTTAGGGTACGGCTTAGGGTACGGGTTCGGGGAGGGGTTCGGGTACGGCGTAGGGTATGGGCTAGGGTTAGGGTTAGGGTTAGTGTTAGGGTTAGGGCTCGGTTTAGGGTACGGGTTAGGATTAGGGTACGCGTTAGGGTTAGGGTAGGGGTTAGGGTTAGGGTACGCGTTAGGGGTAGGGTAGTTATTAAACCTATCCCACTCTCTAGATACCCCTTAGCACGTAAAGGAATATTATTTGGGGGTCCAGCCATGGAGAAGAGTTTAGACACTAGGATAAGATAAGGAACACACCCATTCTCAAGAAATCACATTAGGATTCTCTTTTTAACCTGTTCCTTAAAACACTAGTGCTTAGGAAATCTATTGGATGCAGAAGCAGTCAAGGGTAGCTTAGGGTTAGGGTTAGGGTTAGGGTACGGCTTAGGGTACGGGTTCGGGGAGGGGTTCGGGTACGGCGTAGGGTATGGGCTAGGGTTAGGGTTAGGGTTAGTGTTAGGGTTAGGGCTCGGTTTAGGGTACGGGTTAGGATTAGGGTACGCGTTAGGGTTAGGGTAGGGGTTAGGGTTAGGGTACGCGTTAGGGTTAGGGTAGTTATTAAACCTATCCCACTCTCTAGATACCCCTTAGCACGTAAAGGAATATTATTTGGGGGTCCAGCCATGGAGAAGAGTTTAGACACTAGGATAAGATAAGGAACACACCCATTCTGAAGAAATCACATTAGGATTCTCTTTTTAACCTGTTCCTTAAAACACTAGTGCTTAGGAAATCTATTGGAGGCAGAAGCAGTCAAGGGTAGCTTAGGGTTAGGGTTAGGGTTAGGGTTAGGGTATGGCTTAGGGTACGGGTTCGGGGAGGGGTTCGGGTACGGCGTAGGGTATGGGCTAGGGTTAGGGTTAGGGTTAGTGTTAGGGTTAGGGCTCGGTTTAGGGTACGGTTTAGGATTAGGGTACGCGTTAGGGTTAGGGTAGGGGTTAGGGTTAGGGTACGCGTTAGGGGTAGGGTAGTTATTAAACCTATCCCACTCTCTAGATACCCCTTAGCACGTAAAGGAATATTATTTGGGGGTCCAGCCATGGAGAAGAGTTTAGACACTAGGATAAGATAAGGAACACACCCATTCTCAAGAAATCACATTAGGATTCTCTTTTTAACCTGTTCCTTAAAACACTAGTGCTTAGGAAATCTATTGGAGGCAGAAGCAGTCAAGGGTAGCTTAGGGTTAGGGTTAGGGTTAGGTTTAGGGTTAGGGTACGGCTTAGGGTACGGGTTCGGGGAGGGGTTCGGGTACGGCGTAGGGTATGGGCTGGGTTAGGGTTAGGGTTAGTGTTAGGGTTAGGGCTCGGTTTAGGGTACGGGTTAGGATTAGGGTACGCGTTAGGGTTAGGGTAGGGGTTAGGGTTAGGGTACGCGTTAGGGTTAGGGTAGTTATTAAACCTATCCCACTCTCTAGATACCCCTTAGCACGTAAAGGAATATTATTTGGGGGTCCAGCCATGGAGAAGAGTTTAGACACTAGGATAAGATAAGGAACACACCCATTCTCAAGAAATCACATTAGGATTCTCTTTTTAACCTGTTCCTTAAAACACTAGTGCTTAGGAAATCTATTGGAGGCAGAAGCAGTCAAGGGTAGCTTAGGGTTAGGGTTAGGGTTAGGGTTAGGGTTAGGGTACGGCTTAGGGTACGGGTTCGGGGAGGGGTTCAGGTACGGCGTAGGGTATGGGCTAGGGTTAGGGTTAGGGTTAGTGTTAGGGTTAGGGCTCGGTTTAGGGTACGGGTTAGGATTAGGGTACGCGTTAGGGTTAGGGTAGGGGTTAGGGTTAGGGTACGCGTTAGGGGTAGGGTAGTTATTAAACCTATCCCACTCTCTAGATACCCCTTACCACGTAAAGTAATATTATTTGGGGGTCCAGCCATGGAGAAGAGTTTAGACACTAGGATAATATAAGGAACACACCCATTCTCAAGAAATCACATTAGGATTCTCTTTTTAACCTGTTCCTTAAAACACTAGTGCTTAGGAAATCTATTGGAGGCAGAAGCAGTCAAGGGTAGCTTAGGGTTAGGGTTAGGGTTAGGGTTAGGGTTAGGGTACGGCTTAGGGTATGGGTTCGGGGAGGGGTTCGGGTACGGCGTAGGGTATGGGCTAGGGTTAGGTTTAGGGTTAGTGTTAGGGTTAGGGCTCGGTTTAGGGTACGGGTTAGGATTAGGGTACGCGTTAGGGTTAGGGTAGGGGTTAGGGTTAGGGTACGCGTTAGGGTTAGGGTAGTTATTAAACCTATCCCACTCTCTGGATACCCCTTAGCACGTAAAGGAATATTATTTGGGGGTCCAGCCATGGAGAAGAGTTTAGACACTAGGATAAGATAAGGAACACACCCATTCTCAAGAAATCACATTAGGATTCTCTTTTTAACCTGTTCCTTAAAACACTAGTGCTTAGGAAATCTATTGGAGGCAGAAGCAGTCAAGGGTAGCTTAGGGTTAGGGTTAGGGTTAGGGTTAGGGTTAGGGTACGGCTTAGAGTACGGGTTCGGGGAGGGGTTCAGGTACGGCGTAGGGTATGGGCTAGGGTTAGGGTTAGGGTTAGTGTTAGGGTTAGGGCTCGGTTTAGGGTACGGGTTAGGATTAGGGTACGCGTTAGGGTTAGGGTAGGGGTTAGGGTTAGGGTACGCGTTAGGGTTAGGGTAGTTATTAAACCTATCCCACTCTCTAGATACCCCTTAGCACGTAAAGGAATATTATTTGGGGGTCCAGCCATGGAGAAGAGTTTAGACTCTAGGATAAGATAAGGAACACACCCATTATCAAGAAATCACATTAGGATTCTCTTTTTAACCTGTTCCTTAAAACACTAGTGCTTAGGAAATCTATTGGAGGCAGAAGCAGTCAAGGGTAGCTTAGGGTTAGGGTTAGGGTTAGGGTTAGGGTTAGGGTTAGGGTACGGCTTAGGGTACGGGTTCGGGGAGGGGTTCGGGTACGGCGTAGGGTATGGGCTAGGGTTAGGGTTAGGGTTAGTGTTAGGGTTAGGGCTCGGTTTAGGGTACGGGTTAGGATTAGGGTACGCGTTAGGGTTCGGGTAGGGGTTAGGGTTAGGGTACGCGTTAGGGGTAGGGTAGTTATTAAACCTATCCCACTCTCTAGATACCCCTTAGCACGTAAAGGAATATTATTTGGGGGTCCAGCCATGGAGAAGAGTTTAGACACTAGGATAAGATAAGGAACACACCCATTCTCAAGAAATCACATTAGGATTCTCTTTTTAACCTGTTCCTTAAAACACTAGTGCTTAGGAAATCTATTGGATGCAGAAGCAGTCAAGGGTAGCTTAGGGTTAGGGTTAGGGTTTGGGTACGGCTTAGGGTACGGGTTCGGGGAGGGGTTCGGGTACGGCGTAGGGTATGGGCTAGGGTTAGGGTTAGGGTTAGTGTTAGGGTTAGGGCTCGGTTTAGGGTACGGGTTAGGATTAGGGTACGCGTTAGGGTTAGGGTAGGGGTTAGGGTTAGGGTACGCGTTAGGGTTAGGGTAGTTATTAAACCTATCCCACTCTCTAGATACCCCTTAGCACGTAAAGGAATATTATTTGGGGGTCCAGCCATGGAGAAGAGTTTAGACACTAGGATAAGATAAGGAACACACCCATTCTCAAGAAATCACATTAGGATTCTCTTTTTAACCTGTTCCTTAAAACACTAGTGCTTAGGAAATCTATTGGAGGCAGAAGCAGTCAAGGGTAGCTTAGGGTTAGGGTTAGGGTTAGGGTTAGGGTACGGCTTAGGGTACGGGTTCGGGGAGGGTTTCGGGTACGGCGTAGGGTATGGGCTAGGGTTAGGGTTAGGGTTAGTGTTAGGGTTAGGGCTCGGTTTAGGGTACGGGTTAGGATTAGGGTACGCGTTAGGGTTAGGGTAGGGGTTAGGGTTAGGGTACGCGTTAGGGTTAGGGTAGTTATTAAACCTATCCCACTCTCTAGATACCCCTTAGCATGTAAAGGAATATTATTTGGGGGTCCAGCCATGGAGAAGAGTTTAGACACTAGGATAAGATAAGGAACACACCCATTCTCAAGAAATCACATTAGGATTCTCTTTTTAACCTGTTCCTTAAAACACTAGTGCTTAGGAAATCTATTGGAGGCAGAAGCAGTCAAGGGTAGCTTAGGGTTAGGGTTAGGGTTAGGGTTAGGGTTAGGGTACGGGTTCGGGGAGGGGTTCAGGTACGGCGTAGGGTATGGGCTAGGGTTAGGGTTAGGGTTAGTGTTAGGGTTAGGGCTCGGTTTAGGGTACGGGTTAGGATTAGGGTACGCGTTAGGGTTAGGGTAGGGGTTAGGGTGAGGGTACGCGTTAGGGTTAGGGTAGTTATTAAACCTATCCCACTCTCTAGATAGCCCTTAGCACGTAAAGGAATATTATTTGGGGGTCCAGCCATGGAGAAGAGTTTAGACTCTAGGATAAGATAAGGAACACACCCATTATCAAGAAATCACATTAGGATTCTGTTTTTAACCTGTTCCTTAAAACACTAGTGCTTAGGAAATCTATTGGAGGCAGAAGCAGTCAAGGGTAGCTTAGGGTTAGGGTTAGGGTTAGGGTTAGGGTTAGGGTTAGGGTACGGCTTAGGGTACGGGTTCGGGGAGGGGTTCGGGTACGGCGTAGGGTATGGGCTAGGGTTAGGGTTAGGGTTAGTGTTAGGGTTAGGGCTCGGTTTAGGGTACGGGTTAGGATTAGGGTACGCGTTAGGGTTAGGGTAGGGGTTAGGGTTAGGGTACGCGTTAGGGTTAGGGTAGTTATTAAACCTATCCCACTCTCTAGATACCCCTTAGCACGTAAAGGAATATTATTTGGGGGTCCAGCCATGGAGAAGAGTTTAGACACTAGGATAAGATAAGGAACACACCCATTCTCAAGAAATCACATTAGGATTCTCTTTTTAACCTGTTCCTTAAAACACTAGTGCTTAGGAAATCTATTGGAGGCAGAAGCAGTCAAGGGTAGCTTAGGGTTAGGGTTAGGGTTAGGGTTAGGGTTAGGGTACGGCTTAGGGTACGGGTTCGGGGAGGGGTTCGGGTACGGCGTAGGGTATGGGCTAGGGTTAGGTTTAGGGTTAGTGTTAGGGTTAGGGCTCGGTTTAGGGTACGGGTTAGGATTAGGGTACGCGTTAGGGTTAGGGTAGGGGTTAGGGTTAGGGTACGCGTTAGGGTTAGGGTAGTTATTAAACCTATCCCACTCTCTAGATACCCCTTAGCATGTAAAGGAATATTATTTTGGGGTCCAGCCATGGAGAAGAGTTTAGACACTAGGATAAGATAAGGAACACACCCATTCTCAAGAAATCACATTAGGATTCTCTTTTTAACCTGTTCCTTAAAACACTAGTGCTTAGGAAATCTATTGGAGGCAGAAGCAGTCAAGGGTAGCTTAGGGTTAGGGTTAGGGTTAGGGTTAGGGTTAGGGTATGGCTTAGGGTACGGGTTCGGGGAGGGGTTCGGGTACGGCGTAGGGTATGGGCTAGTTTTAGGGTTAGGGTTAGTGTTAGGGTTAGGGCTCGGTTTAGGGTACGGGTTAGGATTAGGGTACGCATTAGGGTTAGGGTAGGGGTTAGGGTTAGGGTACGCGTTAGGGTTAGGGTAGTTATTAAACCTATCCCACTCTCTAGATACCCCTTAGCACGTAAAGGAATATTATTTGGGGGTCCAGCCATGGAGAAGAGTTTAGACACTAGGATAAGATTAGGAACACACCCATTCTCAAGAAATCACATTAGGATTCTCTTTTTAACCTGTTCCTTAAAACACTAGTGCTTAGGAAATCTATTGGAGGCAGAAGCAGTCAAGGGTAGCTTAGGGTTAGGGTTAGGGTTAGGGTTATGGTATGGCTTAGGGTACGGGTTCGGGGAGGGGTTCGGGTACGGCGTAGGGTATGGGCTAGGGTTAGGGTTAGGGTTAGTGTTAGGGTTAGGGCTCGGTTTAGGGTACGGGTTAGGATTAGGGTACGCGTTAGGGTTAGCGTAGGGGTTAGGGTTAGGGTACGCGTTAGGGTTAGGGTAGTTATTAAACCTATCCCACTCTCTAGATACCCCTTAGCACGTAAAGGAATATTATTTGGGGATCCAGCCATGGAGAAGAGTTTAGACACTAGGATAAGATAAGGAACACACCCATTCTCAAGAAATCACATTAGGATTCTCTTTTTAACCTGTTCCTTAAAACACTAGTGCTTAGGAAATCTATTGGAGGTAGAAGCAGTCAAGGGTAGCTTAGGGTTAGGGTTAGGGTTAGGGTTAGGGTTAGGGTATGGCTTAGGGTACGCGTTCGGGGAGGGGTTCGGGTACGGCATAGGGTATGGGCTAGGGTTAGGGTTAGGGTTAGTGTTAGGGTTAGGGCTCGGTTTAGGGTACGGGTTAGGATTAGGGTACGCGTTAGGGTTAGGGTAGTGGTTAGGGTTACGGTACGCGTTAGGGTTAGGGTAGTTATTAAACCTATCCCACTCTCTAGATAACCCTTAGCACGTAAAGGAATATTATTTGGGGGTCCAGCCATGGAGAAGAGTTTAGACACTAGGATAAGATAAGCAACACACCCATTCTCAAGAAATCACATTAGGATTCTCTTTTTAACCTGTTCCTTAAAACACTAGTGCTTAGGAAATCTATTGGAGGCAGAAGCTGTCAAGGGTAGCTTAGGGTTGGGTTAGGGTTAGGGTACGGCTTAGGGTACGGGTTCGGGGAGGGGTTCGGGTACGGCGTAGGGTATGGGCTAGGGTTAGGGTTAGGGTTAGGTTTAGGGCTCGGTTTAGGGTACGGGTTAGGATTAGGGTACGCGTTAGGGTTAGGGTAGGGGTTAGGGTTAGGGTACGCGTTAGGGTTAGGGTAGTTATTAAACCTATCCCACTCTCTAGATACCCCTTAGCACGTAAAGGAATATTATTTGGGGGTCCAGCCATGGAGAAGAGTTTAGACACTAGGATAAGATAAGGAACACACCCATTCTCAAGAAATCACATTAGGATTCTCTTTTTAACCTGTTCCTTAAAACACTAGTGCTTAGGAAATCTATTGGAGGCAGAAGAAGTCAAGGGTAGCTTAGGGTTAGGGTTAGGGTTAGGGTTAGGGTACGGCTTAGGGTACGGGTTCGGGGAGGGGTTCGGGTACGGCGTAGGGTATGGGCTAGGGTTAGGGTTAGGGTTAGTGTTAGGGTTAGGGCTCGGTTTAGGGTACGGGTTAGGATTAGGGTACGCGTTAGGGTTAGGGTAGGGGTTAGGGTTAGGGTACGCGTTAGGGTTAGGGTAGTTATTAAACCTATCCCACTCTCTAGATACCCCTTAGCACGTAAAGGAATATTATTTGGGGGTCCAGCCATGGAGAAGAGTTTAGACACTAGGATAAGATAAGGAACACACCCATTCTCAAGAAATCACATTAGGATTCTCTTTTTAACCTGTTCCTTAAAACACTAGTGCTTAGGAAATCTATTGGAGGCAGAAGCAGTCAAGGGTAGCTTAGGGGTAGGGTTAGGGTTAGGGTTAGGGTTAGGGTACGGCTTAGGGTACGGGTTCGGTGAGGGGTTCAGGTACGGCGTAGGGTATGGGCTAGGGTTAGGGTTAGGGTTAGTGTTAGGGTTAGGGCTCGGTTTAGGGTACGGGTTAGGATTAGGGTACGCGTTAGGGTTAGGGTAGGGGTTAGGGTGAGGGTACGCGTTAGGTTTAGGGTAGTTATTAAACCTATCCCACTCTCTAGATACCCCTTAGCACGTAAAGGAATATTATTTGGGGGTCCAGCCATGGAGAAGAGTTTAGACTCTAGGATAAGATAAGGAACACACCCATTATCAAGAAATCACATTAGGATTCTCTTTTTAACCTGTTCCTTAAAACACTAGTGCTTAGGAAATCTATTGGAGGCAGAAGCAGTCAAGGGTAGCTTAGGGTTAGGGTTAGGGTTAGGGTTAGGGTTAGGGTTAGGGTACGGCTTAGGGTACGGGTTCGGGGAGGGGTTCGGGTACGGCGTAGGGTATGGGCTAGGGTTAGGGTTAGGGTTAGTGTTAGTGTTAGGGCTCGGTTTAGGGTACGGGTTAGGATTAGGGTACGCGTTAGGGTTAGGGTAGGGGTTAGGGTTAGGGTACGCGTTAGGGTTAGGGTAGTTATTAAACCTACCCCACTCTCTAGATACCCCTTAGCACGTAAAGGAATATTATTTGGGGGTCCAGCCATGGAGAAGAGTTTAGACACTAGGATAAGATAAGGAACACACCCATTCTCAAGAAATCACATTAGGATTCTCTTTTTAACCTGTTCCTTAAAACACTAGTGCTTAGGAAATCTATTGGAGGCAGAAGCAGTCAAGGGTAGCTTAGGGTTAGGGTTAGGGTTAGGGTTAGGGTTAGGGTACGGCTTAGGGTACGGGTTCGGGGAGGGGTTCGGGTACGGCGTAGGGTATGGGCTAGGGTTAGGTTTAGGGTTAGTGTTAGGGTTAGGGCTCGGTTTAGGGTACGGGTTAGGATTAGGGTACGCGTTAGGGTTAGGGTAGGGGTTAGGGTTAGGGTACGCGTTAGGGTTAGGGTAGTTATTAAACCTATCCCACTCTCTAGATACCCCTTAGCATGTAAAGGAATATTATTTGGGGGTCCAGCCATGGAGAAGAGTTTAGACACTAGGATAAGATAAGGAACACACCCATTCTCAAGAAATCACATTAGGATTCTCTTTTTAACCTGTTCCTTAAAACACTAGTGCTTAGGAAATCTATTGGAGGCAGAAGCAGTCAAGGGTAGCTTAGGGTTAGGGTTAGGGTTAGGGTTAGGGTTAGGGTACGGCTTAGGGTACGGGTTCGGGGAGGGGTTCGGGTACGGCGTAGGGTATGGGCTAGTTTTAGGGTTAGGGTTAGTGTTAGGGTTAGGGCTCGGTTTAGGGTACGGGTTAGGATTAGGGTACGCATTAGGGTTAGGGTAGGGGTTAGGGTTAGGGTACGCGTTAGGGTTAGGGTAGATATTAAACCTATCCCACTCTCTAGATACCCCTTAGCACGTAAAGGAATATTATTTGGGGATCCAGCCATGGAGAAGAGTTTAGACACTAGGATAAGATAAGGAACACACCCATTCTCAAGAAATCACATTAGGATTCTCTTTTTAACCTGCTCCTTAAAAAACTAGTGCTTAGGAAATCTATTGGAGGCAGAAGCAGTCAAGGGTAGCTTAGGGTTAGGGTTAGGGTTAGGGTTAGGGTATGGCTTAGGGTACGGGTTCGGGGAGGGGTTCGGGTACGGCGTAGGGTATGGGCTAGGGTTAGGGTTAGTGTTAGGGTTAGGGCTCGGTTTAGGGTACGGGTTAGGATTAGGGTACGCGTTAGGGTTAGGGTAGGGGTTAGGGTTAGGGTACGCGTTAGGGGTAGGGTAGTTATTAAACCTATCCCACCCTCTAGATACCCCTTAGCACGTAAAGGAATATTATTTGGGGGTCCAGCCATGGAGAAGAGTTTAGACACTAGGATAAGATAAGGAACACACCCATTCTCAAGAAATCACATTAGGATTCTCTTTTTAACCTGTTCCTTAAAACACTAGTGCTTAGGAAATCTATTGGAGGCAGAAGCAGTCAAGGGTACTTAGGGTTACGGTTAGGGTTAGGGTTAGGGTTAGGGTACGGCTTAGGGTACGGGTTCGGGGAGGGGTTCGGGTACGGCGTAGGGTATGGGCTAGGGTTAGGGTTAGGGTTAGTGTTAGGGTTAGGGCTCGGTTTAGGGTACGGGTTAGGATTAGGGTACGCGTTAGGGTTAGGGTAGGGGTTAGGGTTAGGGTACGCGTTAGGGTTAGGGTAGTTATTAAACCTATCCCACTCTCTAGATACGCTTAGCACGTAAAGGAATATTATTTGGGGGTCCAGCCATGGAGAAGAGTTTAGACACTAGGATAAGATAAGGAACACACCCATTCTCAAGAAATCACATTAGGATTCTCTTTTTAACCTGTTCCTTAAAACACTAGTGCTTAGGAAATCTATTGGAGGCAGAAGCAGTCAAGGGTAGCTTAGGGTTAGGGTTAGGGTTAGGGTTAGGGTATGGCTTAGGGTACGGGTTCGGGGAGGGGTTCGGGTACGGCGTAGGGTATGGGCTAGGGTTAGGGTTAGGGTTAGTGTTAGGGTTAGGGCTCGGTTTAGGGTACGGGTTAGGATTAGGGTACGCGTTAGGGTTAGGGTAGGGGTTAGGGTTAGGGTACGCGTTAGGGGTAGGGTAGTTATTAAACCTATCCCACTCTCTAGATACCCCTTAGCACGTAAAGGAATATTATTTGGGGGTCCAGCCATGGAGAAGAGTTTAGACACTAGGATAATATAAGGAACACACCCATTCTCAAGAAATCACATTAGGATTCTCTTTTTAACCTGTTCCTTAAAACACTAGTGCTTAGGAAATCTATTGGAGGCAGAAGCAGTCAAGGGTAGCTTAGGGTTAGGGTTAGGGTTAGGGTTAGGGTTAGGGTACGGCTTAGGGTACGGGTTCGGGGAGGGGTTCGGGTACGGCGTAGGGTATGGGCTAGGGTTAGGGTTAGGGTTAGTGTTAGGGTTAGGGCTCGGTTTAGGGTACGGGTTAGGATTAGGGTACGCGTTAGGGTTAGGGTAGGGGTTAGGGTTAGGGTACGCGTTAGGGTTAGGGTAGTTATTAAACCTATCCCACTCTCTAGATACCCCTTAGCACGTAAAGGAATATTATTTGGGGGTCCAGCCATGGAGAAGAGTTTAGACACTAGGATAAGATAAGGAACACACCCATTCTCAAGAAATCACATTAGGATTCTCTTTTTAACCTGTTCCTTAAAACACTAGTGCTTAGGAAATCTATTGGAGGCAAAAGCAGTCAAGGGTACTTAGGGTTACGGTTAGGGTTAGGGTTAGGGTTAGGGTACGGCTTAGGGTACGGGTTCGGGGAGGGGTTCGGGTACGGCGTAGGGTATGGGCTAGGGTTAGGGTTAGGGTTAGGTTTAGGGCTCGGTTTAGGGTACGGGTTAGGATTAGGGTACGCGTTAGGGTTAGGGTAGGGGTTAGGGTTAGGGTACGCGTTAGGGTTAGGGTAGTTATTAAACCTATCCCACTCTCTAGATACCCCTTAGCACGTAAAGGAATATTATTTGGGGGTCCAGCCATGGAGAAGAGTTTAGACACTAGGATAAGATAAGGAACACACCCATTCTCAAGAAATCACATTAGGATTCTCTTTTTAACCTGTTCCTTAAAACACTAGTGCTTAGGAAATCTATTGGAGGCAGAAGCAGTCAAGGGTAGCTTAGGGTTAGGGTTAGGGTTAGGGTTAGGGTACGGCTTAGGGTACGGGTTCGGGGAGGGGTTCGGGTACGGCGTAGGGTATGGGCTAGGGTTAGGGTTAGGGTTAGTGTTAGGGTTAGGGCTCGGTTTAGGGTACGGGTTAGGATTAGGGTACGCGTTAGGGTTAGGGTAGGGGTTAGGGTTAGGGTACGCGTTAGGGTTAGGGTAGTTATTAAACCTATCCCACTCTCTAGATACCCCTTAGCACGTAAAGGAATATTATTTGGGGGTCCAGCCATGGAGAAGAGTTTAGACACTAGGATAAGATAAGGAACACACCCATTCTCAAGAAATCACATTAGGATTCTCTTTTTAACCTGTTCCTTAAAACACTAGTGCTTAGGAAATCTATTGGAGGCAGAAGCAGTCAAGGGTAGCTTAGGATTAGGGTTAGGGATAGGGTTAGGGTTAGGGTACGGCTTAGGGTACGGGTTCGGGGAGGGATTCAGGTACGGCGTAGGGTATGGGCTAGGGTTAGGGTTAGGGTTAGTGTTAGGGTTAGGGCTCGGTTTAGGGTACGGGTTAGGATTAGGGTACGCGTTAGGGTTAGGGTAGGGGTTAGGGTGAGGGTACGCGTTAGGTTTAGGGTAGTTATTAAACCTATCCCACTCTCTAGATACCCCTTAGCACGTAAAGGAATATTATTTGGGGGTCCAGCCATGGAGAAGAGTTTAGACTCTAGGATAAGATAAGGAACACACCCATTATCAAGAAATCACATTAGGATTCTCTTTTTAACCTGTTCCTTAAAACACTAGTGCTTAGGAAATCTATTGGAGGCAGAAGCAGTCAAGGGTAGCTTAGGGTTAGGGTTAGGGTTAGGGTTAGGGTTAGGGTTAGGGTACGGCTTAGGGTACGGGTTCGGGGAGGGGTTCGGGTACGGCGTAGGGTATGGGCTAGGGTTAGGGTTAGGGTTAGTGTTAGTGTTAGGGCTCGGTTTAGGGTACGGGTTAGGATTAGGGTACGCGTTAGGGTTAGGGTAGGGGTTAGGGTTAGGGTACGCGTTAGGGTTAGGGTAGTTATTAAACCTACCCCACTCTCTAGATACCCCTTAGCACGTAAAGGAATATTATTTGGGGGTCCAGCCATGGAGAAGAGTTTAGACACTAGGATAAGATAAGGAACACACCCATTCTCAAGAAATCACATTAGGATTCTCTTTTTAACCTGTTCCTTAAAACACTAGTGCTTAGGAAATCTATTGGAGGCAGAAGCAGTCAAGGGTAGCTTAGGGTTAGGGTTAGGGTTAGGGTTAGGGTTAGGGTACGGCTTAGGGTACGGGTTCGGGGAGGGGTTCGGGTACGGCGTAGGGTATGGGCTAGGGTTAGGTTTAGGGTTAGTGTTAGGGTTAGGGCTCGGTTTAGGGTACGGGTTAGGATTAGGGTACGCGTTAGGGTTAGGGTAGGGGTTAGGGTTAGGGTACGCGTTAGGGTTAGGGTAGTTATTAAACCTATCCCACTCTCTAGATACCCCTTAGCATGTAAAGGAATATTATTTTGGGGTCCAGCCATGGAGAAGAGTTTAGACACTAGGATAAGATAAGGAACACACCCATTCTCAAGAAATCACATTAGGATTCTCTTTTTAACCTGTTCCTTAAAACACTAGTGCTTAGGAAATCTATTGGAGGCAGAAGCAGTCAAGGGTAGCTTAGGGTTAGGGTTAGGGTTAGGGTTAGGGTTAGGGTACGGCTTAGGGTACGGGTTCGGGGAGGGGTTCGGGTACGGCGTAGGGTATGGGCTAGGGTTAGGGTTAGGGTTAGGGTTAGTGTTAGGGTTAGGGCTCGGTTTAGGGTACGGGTTAGGATTAGGGTACGCATTAGGGTTAGGGTAGGGGTTAGGGTTAGGGTACGCGTTAGGGTTAGGGTAGATATTAAACCTATCCCACTCTCTAGATACCCCTTAGCACGTAAAGGAATATTATTTGGGGATCCAGCCATGGAGAAGAGTTTAGACACTAGGATAAGATAAGGAACACACCCATTCTCAAGAAATCACATTAGGATTCTCTTTTTAACCTGTTCCTTAAAACACTAGTGCTTAGGAAATCTATTGGAGGCAGAAGCAGTCAAGGGTAGCTTAGGGTTAGGGTTAGGGTTAGGGTTAGGGTATGGCTTAGGGTACGGGTTCGGGGAGGGGTTCGGGTACGGCGTAGGGTATGGGCTAGGGTTAGGGTTAGTGTTAGGGTTAGGGCTCGGTTTAGGGTACGGGTTAGGATTAGGGTACGCGTTAGGGTTAGGGTAGGGGTTAGGGTTAGGGTACGCGTTAGGGGTAGGGTAGTTATTAAACCTATCCCACCCTCTAGATACCCCTTAGCACGTAAAGGAATATTATTTGGGGGTCCAGCCATGGAGAAGAGTTTAGACACTAGGATAAGATAAGGAACACACCCATTCTCAAGAAATCACATTAGGATTCTCTTTTTAACCTGTTCCTTAAAACACTAGTGCTTAGGAAATCTATTGGAGGCAGAAGCAGTCAAGGGTACTTAGGGTTACGGTTAGGGTTAGGGTTAGGGTTAGGGTACGGGTTCGGGGAGGGGTTCGGGTACGGCGTAGGGTATGGGCTAGGGTTAGGGTTAGGGTTAGTGTTAGGGTTAGGGCTCGGTTTAGGGTACGTGTTAGGATTAGGGTACGCGTTAGGGTTAGGGTAGGGGTTAGGGTTAGGGTACGCGTTAGGGTTAGGGTAGTTATTAAACCTATCCCACTCTCTAGATACCCCTTAGCACGTAAAGGAATATTATTTGGGGGTCCAGCCATGGAGAAGAGTTTAGACTCTAGGATAAGATAAGGAACACACCCATTATCAAGAAATCACATTAGGATTCTCTTTTTAACCTGTTCCTTAAAACACTAGTGCTTAGGAAATCTATTGGAGGCAGAAGCAGTCAAGGGTAGCTTAGGGTTAGGGTTAGGGTTAGGGTTAGGGTTAGGGTTAGGGTACGGCTTAGGGTACGGATTCGGGGAGGGGTTCGGGTACGGCGTAGGGTATGGGCTAGGGTTAGGGTTAGGGTTAGTGTTAGGGTTAGGGCTCGGTTTAGGGTACGGGTTAGGATTAGGGTACGCGTTAGGGTTAGGGTAGGGGTTAGGGTTAGGGTGCGCGTTAGGGTTAGGGTAGTTATTAAACCTATCCCACTCTCTAGATACCCCTTAGCACGTAAAGGAATATTATTTGGGGGTCCAGCCATGGAGAAGAGTTTAGACACTAGGATAAGATAAGGAACACACCCATTCTCAAGAAATCACATTAGCATTCTCTTTTTAACCTGTTCCTTAAAACACTAGTGCTTAGGAAATCTATTGGAGGCAGAAGCAGTCAAGGGTAGCTTAGGGTTAGGGTTAGGGTTAGGGTTAGGGTTAGGGTACGGCTTAGGGTATGGGTTCGGGGAGGGGTTCGGGTACGGCGTAGGGTATGGGCTAGGGTTAGGTTTAGGGTTAGTGTTAGGGTTAGGGCTCGGTTTAGGGTACGGGTTAGGATTAGGGTACGCGTTAGGGTTAGGGTAGGGGTTAGGGTTAGGGTACGCGTTAGGGTTAGGGTAGTTATTAAACCTATCCCACTCTCTAGATACCCCTTAGCACGTAAAGGAATATTATTTGGGGGTCCAGCCATGGAGAAGAATTTAGACACTAGGATAAGATAAGGAACACACCCATTCTCAAGAAATCACATTAGGATTCTCTTTTTAACCTGTTCCTTAAAACACTAGTGCTTAGGAAATCTATTGGAGGCAGAAGCAGTCAAGGGTAGCTTAGGGTTAGGGTTAGGGTTAGGGTTAGGGTACGGCTTAGGGTACGGGTTCGGGGAGGGGTTCGGGTACGGCGTAGGGTATGGGCTAGGGTTAGGGTCAGGGTTAGTGTTAGGGTTAGGGCTCGGTTTAGGGTACGGGTTAGGATTAGGGTACGCGTTAGGGTTAGGGTAGGGGTTAGGGTTAGGGTACGCTTTAGGGTTAGGGTAGTTATTAAACCTATCCCACTCTCTAGATACCCCTTAGCACGTAAAGGAATATTATTTGGGGGTCCAGCCATGGAGAAGAGTTTAGACACTAGGATAAGATAAGGAACACACCCATTCTCAAGAAATCACATTAGGATTCTCTTTTTAACCTGTTTCTTAAAACACTAGTGCTTAGGAAATCTATTGGAGGCAGAAGCAGTCAAGGGTAGCTTAGGGTTAGGGTTAGGGTTAGGGTTAGGGTTAGGGTACGGCTTAGGGTACGGGTTCGGGGAGGGGTTCAGGTACGGCGTAGGGTATGGGATAGGGTTAGGGCTAGGGTTAGTGTTAGGGTTAGGGCTCGGTTTAGGGTACGGGTTAGGATTAGGGTACGCGTTAGGGTAAGGGTAGGGGTTAGGGTTAGGGTACGCGTTAGGGTTAGGGTAGTTATTAAACCTATCCCACTCTCTAGATACCCCTTAGCACGTAAAGGAATATTATTTGGGGGTCCAGCCATGGAGAAGAGTTTAGACTCTAGGATAAGATAAGGAACACACCCATTATCAAGAAATCACATTAGGATTCTCTTTTTAACCTGTTCCTTAAAACACTAGTGCTTAGGAAATCTATTGGAGGCAGAAGCAGTCAAGGGTAGCTTAGGGTTAGGGTTAGGGTTAGGGTTAGGGTTAGGGTACGGCTTAGGTTATGGGTTCGGGGAGGGGTTCGGGTACGGCGTAGGGTATGGGCTAGGGTTAGGTTTAGGGTTAGTGTTAGGGTTAGGGCTCGGTTTAGGGTACGGGTTAGGATTAGGGTACGCGTTAGGGTTAGGGTAGTTATTAAACCTATCCCACTCTGTAGATACCCCTTAGCATGTAAAGGAATATTATTTTGGGGTCCAGCCATGGAGAAGAGTTTAGACACTAGGATAAGATAAGGAACACACCCATTCTCAAGAAATCACATTAGGATTCTCTTTTTAACCTGTTCCTTAAAACACTAGTGCTTAGGAAATCTATTGGAGGCAGAAGCAGTCAAGGGTAGCTTAGGGTTAGGGTTAGGGTTAGGGTTAGGGTTAGGGTACGGCTTAGGGTACGGGTTCGGGGAGGGATTCGGGTACGGCGTAGGGTATGGGCTAGTTTTAGGGTTAGGGTTAGTGTTAGGGTTAGGGCTCGGTTTAGGGTACGGGTTAGGATTAGGGTACGCATTAGGGTTAGGGTAGGGGTTAGGGTTAGGGTACGCGTTAGGGTTAGGGTAGTTATTAAACCTATCCCACTCTCTAGATACCCCTTAGCACGTAAAGGAATATTATTTGGGGATCCAGCCATGGAGAAGAGTTTAGACACTAGGATAAGATAAGGAACACACCCATTCTGAAGAAATCACATTAGGATTCTCTTTTTAACCTGTTCCTTAAAACACTAGTGCTTAGGAAATCTATTGGAGGCAGAAGCAGTCAAGGGTAGCTTAGGGTTAGGGTTAGGGTTAGGGTTAGGGTATGGCTTAGGGTACGGGTTCGGGGAGGGGTTCGGGTACGGCGTAGGGTATGGGCTAGGGTTAGGGTTAGGGTTAGTGTTAGGGTTAGGGCTCGGTTTAGGGTACGGGTTAGGATTAGGGTACGCGTTAGGGTTAGGGTAGGAGTTAGGGTTAGGGTACGCGTTAGGGGTAGGGTAGTTATTAAACCTATCCCAATCTCTAGATACCCCTTAGCACGTAAAGGAATATTATTTGGGGGTCCAGCCATGGAGAAGAGTTTAGACACTAGGATAATATAAGGAAAACACCCATTCTCAAGAAATCACATTAGGATTCTCTTTTTAACCTGTTCCTTAAAACACTAGTGGTTAGGAAATCTATTGGAGGCAGAAGCAGTCAAGGGTAGCTTAGGGTTAGGGTTAGGGTTAGGTTTAGGGTTAGGGTACGGCTTAGGGTACGGGTTCGGGGAGGGGTTCGGGTACGGCGTAGGGTATGGGCTAGGGTTAGGGTTAGGGTTAGTGTTAGGGTTAGGGCTCGGTTTAGGGTACGGGTTAGGATTAGGGTACGCGTTAGGGTTAGGGTAGGGGTTAGGGTTAGGGTACGCGTTAGGGTTAGGGTAGTTATTAAACCTATCCCACTCTCTAGATACCCCTTAGCACGTAAAGGAATATTATTTGGGGGTCCAGCCATGGAGAAGAGTTTAGACACTAGGATAAGATAAGGAACACACCCATTCTCAAGAAATCACATTAGGATTCTCTTTTTAACCTGTTCCTTAAAACACTAGTGCTTAGGAAATCTATTGGAGGCAGAAGCAGTCAAGGGTACTTAGGGTTACGGTTAGGGTTAGGGTTATGGTTAGGGTACGGCTTAGGGTACGGGTTCGGGGAGGGGTTCGGGTACGGCGTAGGGTATGGGCTAGGGTTAGGGTTAGGGTTAGGGTTAGGGTTAGGGCTCGGTTTAGGGTACGGGTTAGGATTAGGGTACGCGTTAGGGTTAGGGTAGGGGTTAGGGTTAGGGTACGCGTTAGGGTTAGGGTAGTTATTAAACCTATCCCACTCTCTAGATACCCCTTAGCACGTAAAGGAATATTATTTGGGGGTCCAGCCATGGAGAAGAGTTTAGACACTAGGATAAGATAAGGAACACACCCATTCTCAAGAAATCACATTAGGATTCTCTTTTTAACCTGTTCCTTAAAACACTAGTGCTTAGGAAATCTATTGGAGGCAGAAGCAGTCAAGGGTAGCTTAGGGTTAGGGTTAGGGTTAGGGTTAGGGTTAGGGTACGGCTTAGGGTACGGGTTCAGGGAGGGGTTCAGGTACGGCGTAGGGTATGGGCTAGGGTTAGGGTTAGGGTTAGTGTTAGGTTTAGGGCTCGGTTTAGGGTACGGGTTAGGATTAGGGTACGCGTTAGGGTTAGGGTAGGGGTTAGGGTTAGGGTACGCGTTAGGGGTAGGGTAGTTATTAAACCTATCCCACTCTCTAGATACCCCTTACCACGTAAAGGAATATTATTTGGGGGTCCAGCCATGGAGAAGAGTTTAGACACTAGGATAATATAAGGAACACACCCATTCTCAAGAAATCACATTAGGATTCTCTTTTTAACCTGTTCCTTAAAACACTAGTGCTTAGGAAATCTATTGGAGGCAGAAGCAGTCAAGGGTAGCTTAGGGTTAGGGTTAGGGTTAGGGTTAGGGTTAGGGTACGGCTTAGGGTACGGGTTCGGGGAGGGGTTCGGGTACGGCGTAGGGTATGGGCTAGGGTTAGGGTTAGGGTTAGTGTTAGGGTTAGGGCTCGGTTTAGGGTACGGGTTAGGATTAGGGTACGCGTTAGGGTTAGGGTAGGGGTTAGGGTTAGGGTACGCGTTAGGGTTAGGGTAGTTATTAAACCTATCCCACTCTCTAGATACCCCTTAGCACGTAAAGGAATATTATTTGGGGGTCCAGCCATGGAGAAGAGTTTAGACACTAGGATAAGATAAGGAACACACCCATTCTCAAGAAATCACATTAGGATTCTCTTTTTAACCTGTTCCTTAAAACACTAGTGCTTAGGAAATCTATTGGAGGCAGAAGCAGTCAAGGGCAGCTTAGGGTTAGGGTTAGGGTTAGGGTTAGGGTTAGGGTACGGCTTAGGGTACGGGTTCGGGGAGGGGTTCAGGTACGGCGTAGGGTATGGGCTAGGGTTAGGGTTAGGGTTAGTGTTAGGGTTAGGGCTCGGTTTAGGGTACGGGTTAGGATTAGGGTACGCGTTAGGGTTAGGGTAGGGGTTAGGGTTAGGGTACGCGTTAGGGTTAGGGTAGTTATTAAACCTATCCCACTCTCTAGATACCCCTTAGCACGTAAAGGAATATTATTTGGGGGTCCAGCCATGGAGAAGAGTTTAGACTCTAGGATAAGATAAGGAACACACCCATTATCAAGAAATCACATTAGGATTCTCTTTTTAACCTGTTCCTTAAAACACTAGTGCTTAGGAAATCTATTGGATGCAGAAGCAGTCAAGGGTAGCTTAGGGTTAGGGTTAGGGTTAGGGTACGGCTTAGGGTACGGGTTCGGGGAGGGGTTCGGGTACGGCGTAGGGTATGGGCTAGGGTTAGGGTTAGGGTTAGTGTTAGGGTTAGGGCTCGGTTTAGGGTACGGGTTAGGATTAGGGTACGCGTTAGGGTTAGGGTAGGGGTTAGGGTTAGGGTATGCGTTAGGGTTAGGGTAGTTATTAAACCTATCCCACTCTCTAGATACCCCTTAGCACGTAAAGGAATATTATTTGGGGGTCCAGCCATGGAGAAGAGTTTAGACACTAGGATAAGATAAGGAACACACCCATTCTCAAGAAATCACATTAGGATTCTGTTTTTAACCTGTTCCTTAAAACACTAGTGCTTAGGAAATCTATTGGAGGCAGAAGCAGTCAAGGGTAGCTTAGGGTTAGGGTTAGGGTTAGGGTTAGGGTTAGGGTTAGGGTACGGCTTAGGGTACGGTTTCGGGGAGGGGTTCGGGTACAGCTAAGGGTATGGGCTAGGGTTAGGGTTAGGGTTAGTGTTAGGGTTAGGGCTCGGTTTAGGGTACGGGTTAGGATTAGGGTACGCGTTAGGGTTAGGGTAGGGGTTAGGGTTAGGGTACGCGTTAGGGTTAGGGTAGTTATTAAACCTATCCCACTCTCTAGATACCCCTTAGCACGTAAAGGAATATTATTTGGGGGTCCAGCCATGGAGAAGAGTTTAGACACTAGGATAAGATAAGGAACACACCCATTCTCAAGAAATCACATTAGGATTCTCTTTTTAACCTGTTCCTTAAAACACTAGTGCTTAGGAAATCTATTGGAGGCAGAAGCAGTCAAGGGTAGCTTAGGGTTAGGGTTAGGTTTAGGGTTAGGGTTAGGGTTAGGGTTAGGGTTAGGGTTAGGGTTAGGGTTAGGGTTAGGGTTAGGGTTAGGGTTAGGGTTAGGGTTAGGGTTAGGGTACGGCTTAGGGTACGGGTTCGGGGAGGGGTTCGGGTACGGCGTAGGGTATGGGCTAGGGTTAGGGTTAGGGTTAGTGTTAGGGTTAGGGCTCGGTTTAGGGTACGGGTTAGGGGTAGGGTAGTTATTAAACCTATCCCACTCTCTAGATACCCCTTAGCACGTAAAGGAATATTATTTGGGGGTCCAGCCATGGAGAAGAGTTTAGACACTAGGATAAGATAAGGAACACACCCATTCTCAAGAAATCACATTAGGATTCTCTTTTTAACCTGTTCCTTAAAACACTAGTGTTTAGGAAATCTATTGGAGGCAGAAGCAGTCAAGGGTAGCTTAGGGTTAGGGTTAGGGTTAGGGTTAGGGTACGGCTTAGGGTACGGGTTCGGGGAGGGGTTCGGGTACGGCGTAGGGTATGGGCTAGGGTTAGGGTTAGGGTTAGTGTTAGGGTTAGGGCTCGGTTTAGGGTATGGGTTAGGATTAGGGTATGCGTTAGGGTTAGGGTAGGGGTTAGGGTTAGGGTACGCGTTAGGGTTAGGGTAGTTATTAAACCTATCCCACTCTCTAGATACCCCCTAGCACGTAAAGGAATATTATTTGGGGGTCCAGCCATGGAGAAGAGTTTAGACACTAGGATAAGATAAGGAACACACCCATTCTCAAGAAATCACATTAGGATTCTCTTTATAACCTGTTCCTTAAAACACTAGTGCTTAGGAAATCTATTGGAGGCAGAAGCAGTCAAGGGTAGCTTAGGGTTAGGGTTAGGGTTAGGGTTAGGGTTAGGGTACGGCTTAGGGTACGGGTTCGGGGAGGGGTTCGGGTACGGCGTAGGGTATGGGCTAGGGTTAGGGTTAGTCTTAGGGTTAGGGCTCAGTTTAGGGTACGGGTTAGGATTAGGGTACGCGTTAGTGTTAGGGTAGGGGTTAGGGTTAGGGTACGCGTTAGGGGTAGGGTAGTTATTAAACCTATCCCACTCTCTAGATACCCCTTTGCACGTAAAGGAATATTTTTTGGGGGTCCAGCCATGGAGAAGAGTTTAGACACTAGGATAAGATAAGGAACACACCCATTCTCAAGAAATCACATTAGGATTCTCTTTTTAACCTGTTCCTTAAAACACTAGTGCTTAGGAAATCTATTGGAGGCAGAAGCTGTCAAGGGTAGCTTAGGGTTAGGGTTAGGGTTAGGGTTAGGGTACGGCTTAGGGTCCGGGTTCGGGGAGGGGTTCGGGTACGGCTAAGGGTATGGGCTAGGGTTAGGGTTAGGGTTAGTGTTAGGGTTAGGGCTCGGTTTAGGGTACGGGATAGGATTAGGGTACGCGTTAGGGTTAGGGTAGGGGTTAGGGTTAGGGTACGCATTATGGTTAGGGTAGTTATTAAACCTATCCCACTCTCTAGATACCCCTTAGCACGTAAAGGAATATTATTTGGGGGTCCAGCCATGGAGAAGAGTTTAGACACTAGGATAAGATAAGGAACACACCCATTCTCAAGAAATCACATTAGGATTCTCTTTTTAACCTGTTCCTTAAAACACTAGTGCTTAGGAAATCTATTGGAGGCAGAAGCAGTCAAGGGTAGCTTAGGGTTAGGGTTAGGGTTAGGGTTAGGGTTAGGGTTAGGGTTAGGGTTAGGGTACGGCTTAGGGTACGGGTTCGGGGAGGGGTTCGGCTACGGCGTAGGGTATGGGCTAGGGTTAGGGTTAGGGTTAGTGTTAGGGTTAAGGCTCGGTTTAGGGTACGGGTTAGGATTAGGGTACGCGTTAGGGTTAGGGTAGGGGTTAGGGTTAGGGTACGCGTTAGGATTAGGGTAGTTATTAAACCTATCCCACTCTCTAGATACCCCTTAACACGTAAAGGAATATTATTTGGGGGTCCAGCCATGGAGAAGAGTTTAGACACTAGGATAAGATAAGGAACACACCCATTCTCAAGAAATCACATTAGGATTCTCTTTTTAACCTGTTCCTTAAAACACTAGTGCTTAGGAAATCTATTGGAGGCAGAAGCAGTCAAGGGTAGCTTAGGGTTAGGGTTAGGGTTAGGGTTAGGGTACGGCTTAGGGTACGGGTTCGGGGAGGGGTTCGGGTACGGCGTAGGGTATGGGCTAGGGTTAGGGTTAGGGTTAGTGTTAGGGTTAGGGCTCGGTTTAGGGTATGGGTTAGGATTAGGGTACGCGTTAGGGTTAGGGTAGGGGTTAGGGTTAGGGTACGCGTTAGGGTTAGGGTAGTTATTAAACCTATCCCACTCTCTAGATACCCCTTAGCACGTAAAGGAATATTATTTGGGGGTCCAGCCATGGAGAAGAGTTTAGACACTAGGATAAGATAAGGAACACACCCATTCTCAAGAAATCACATTAGGATTCTGTTTTTAACCTGTTCCTTAAAACACTAGTGCTTAGGAAATCTATTGGAGGCAGAAGCAGTCAAGGGTAGCTTAGGGTTAGGGTTAGGGTTAGGGTTAGGGTTAGGGTTAGGGTACGGCTTAGGGTACGGTTTCGGGGAGGGGTTCGGGTACAGCTAAGGGTATGGGCTAGGGTTAGGGTTAGGGTTAGTGTTAGGGTTAGGGCTCGGTTTAGGGTACGGGTTAGGATTAGGGTACGCGTTAGGGTTAGGGTAGGGGTTAGGGTTAGGGTACGCGTTAGGGTTAGGGTAGTTATTAAACCTATCCCACTCTCTAGATACCCCTTAGCACGTAAAGGAATATTATTTGGGGGTCCAGCCATGGAGAAGAGTTTAGACACTAGGATAAGATAAGGAACACACCCATTCTCAAGAAATCACATTAGGATTCTCTTTTTAACCTGTTCCTTAAAACACTAGTGCTTAGGAAATCTATTGGAGGCAGAAGCAGTCAAGGGTAGCTTAGGGTTAGGGTTAGGTTTAGGGTTAGGGTTAGGGTTAGGGTACGGCTTAGGGTACGGGTTCGGGGAGGGGTTCGGGTACGGCGTAGGGTATGGGCTAGGTTAGGGTTAGGGTTAGTGTTAGGGTTAGGGCTCGGTTTAGGGTACGGGTTAGGATTAGGGTACGCGTTAGGGTTAGGGTAGGTGTTAGGGTTAGGGTACGCGTTAGGATTAGGGTAGTTATTATACCTATCCCACTCTCTAGATACCCCTTAGCACGTAAAGGAATATTATTTGGAGGTCCAGCCATGGAGAAGAGTTTAGACACTAGGATAAGATAAGGAACACACCCATTCTCAAGAAATCACATTAGGATTCTCTTTTTAACCTGTTCCTTAAAACACTATTGCTTAGGAAATCTATTGGAGGCAGAAGCAGTCAAGGGTAGCTTAGGGTTAGGGTTAGGGTTAGGGTTAGGGTACGGCTTAGGGTACGGGTTCGGGGAGGGGTTCGGGTACGGCGTAGGGTATGGGCTAGGGTTAGGGTTAGGGTTAGTGTTAGGGTTAGGGCTCGGTTTAGGTTATGGGTTAGGATTAGGTTACGCGTTAGGGTTAGGGTAGTTGTTAGGGTTAGGGTACGCGTTAGGGTTAGGGTAGTTATTAAACCTATCCCACTCTCTAGATACCCCTTAGCACGTAAAGGAATATTATTTGGGGGTCCAGCCATGGAGAAGAGTTTAGACACTAGGATAAGATAAGGAACACACCCATTCTCAAGAAATCACATTAGGATTCTCTTTTTAACCTGTTCCTTAAAACACTAGTGCTTAGGAAATCTATTGGAGGCAGAAGCAGTCAAGGGTAGCTTAGGGTAAGGGTTAGGGTTAGGGTTAGGGTTAAGGTATGGCTTAGGGTACGGGTTCGGGGAGGTGTTCGGGTACGGCGTAGGGTATGGGCTAGGGTTAGGGTTAGGGTTAGTGTTAGGGTTAGGGCTCGGTTTAGGGTACGGGTTAGGATTAGGGTACGCGTTAGGGTTAGGGTAGGGGTTAGGGTTAGGGTACGCGTTAGGGTTAGGGTAGTTATTAAACCTATCCCACTCTCTAGATACCCCTTAGCACGTAAAGGAATATTATTTGGGGGTCCAGCCATGGAGAAGGGTTTAGACACTAGGATAAGATAAGGAACACACCCATTCTCAAGAAATCACATTAGGATTCTCTTTTTAACCTGTTCCTTAAAACACTAGTGGTTAGGAAATCTATTGGAGGCAGGAGCAGTCAAGGGTAGCTTAGGGTGAGTGTTAGGGTTAGGGTTAGGATTAGGGTACGGCTTAGGGTACGGGTTCGGGGAGGGGTTCGGGTACGGCGTAGGGTATGGGCTAGGGTTAGGGTTAGGGTTAGTGTTAGGGTTAGGGCTCGGTTTAGGGTACGGGTTAGGGGTAGGGTAGTTATTAAACCTATCCCACTCTCTAGATACCCCTTAGCACGTAAAGGAATATTATTTGGGGGTCCAGCCATGGAGAAGAGTTTAGACACTAGGATAAGATAAGGAACACACCCATTCTCAAGAAATCACATTAGGATTCTCTTTTTAACCTGTTCCTTAAAACACTAGTGCTTAGGAAATCTATTGGATGCAGAAGCAGTCAAGGGTAGCTTAGGGTTAGGATTAGGGTTAGGGTTAGGGTACGGCTTAGGGTACGGGTTCGGGGAGGGGTTCGGGTACGGCGTAGGGTATGGGCTAGGGTTAGGGTTAGGGTTAGTGTTAGGGTTAGGGCTCGGTTTAGGGTACGGGTTAGGATTAGGGTACGCGTTAGGGTTAGGGTAGGGGTTAGGGTTAGGGTACGCGTTAGGGTTAGGGTAGTTATTAAACCTATCCCACTCTCTAGATACCCCTTAGCACGTAAAGGAATATTATTTGGGGGTCCAGCCATGGAGAAGAGTTTAGACACTAGGATAAATAAGGAACACACCCATTCTCAAGAAATCACATTAGGATTCTCTTTTTAACCTGTTCCTTAAAACACTAGTGCTTAGGAAATCTATTGGAGGCAGAAGAAGTCAAGGGTAGCTTAGGGTTAGGGTTAGGGTTAGGGTTAGGGTTAGGGTACGGCTTAGGGTACGGGTTCGGGGAGGGGTTCGGGTACGGCGTAGGGTATGGGCTAGGGTTAGGGTTAGTCTTAGGGTTAGGGCTCAGTTTAGGGTACGGGTTAGGATTAGGGTACGCGTTAGTGTTAGGGTAGGGGTTAGGGTTAGGGTACGCGTTAGGGGTAGGGTAGTTATTAAACCTATCCCACTCTCTAGATGCCCCTTTGCACGTAAAGGAATATTTTTTGGGGGTCCAGCCATGGAGAAGAGTTTAGACACTAGGATAAGATAAGGAACACACCCATTCTCAAGAAATCACATTTGGATTCTCTTTTTAACCTGTTCCTTAAAACACTAGTGCTTAGGAAATCTATTGGAGGCAGAAGCTGTCAAGGGTAGCTTAGGGTTAGGGTTAGGGTTAGGGTTAGGGTACGGCTTAGGGTCCGGGTTCGGGGAGGGGTTCGGGTACGGCTAAGGGTATGGGCTAGGGTTAGGGTTAGGGTTAGTGTTAGGGTTAGGGCTCGGTTTAGGGTACGGGATAGGATTAGGGTACGCGTTAGGGTTAGGGTAGGGGTTAGGGTTAGGGTACGCATTATGGTTAGGGTAGTTATTAAACCTATCCCACTCTCTAGATACCCCTTAGCACGTAAAGGAATATTATTTGGGGGTCCAGCCATGGAGAAGAGTTTAGACACTAGGATAAGATAAGGAACACACCCATTCTCAAGAAATCACATTAGGATTCTCTTTTTAACCTGTTCCTTAAAACACTAGTGCTTAGGAAATCTATTGGAGGCAGAAGCAGTCAAGGGTAGCTTAGGGTTAGGGTTAGGGTTAGGGTTAGGGTTAGGGTTAGGGTACGGCTTAGGGTACGGGTT
Source organism: Balaenoptera acutorostrata (assembly GCF_949987535.1). Classification (NCBI taxonomy): domain Eukaryota; kingdom Metazoa; phylum Chordata; class Mammalia; order Artiodactyla; family Balaenopteridae; genus Balaenoptera; species Balaenoptera acutorostrata. The sequence goes on from NW_026646454.1 coordinate 817,109, forward strand.
CGGGGAGGGGTTCGGCTACGGCGTAGGGTATGGGCTAGGGTTAGGGTTAGGGTTAGTGTTAGGGTTAAGGCTCGGTTTAGGGTACGGGTTAGGATTAGGGTACGCGTTAGGGTTAGGGTAGGGGTTAGGGTTAGGGTACGCGTTAGGATTAGGGTAGTTATTAAACCTATCCCACTCTCTAGATACCCCTTAACACGTAAAGGAATATTATTTGGGGGTCCAGCCATGGAGAAGAGTTTAGACACTAGGATAAGATAAGGAACACACCCATTCTCAAGAAATCACATTAGGATTCTCTTTTTAACCTGTTCCTTAAAACACTAGTGCTTAGGAAATCTATTGGAGGCAGAAGCAGTCAAGGGTAGCTTAGGGTTAGGGTTAGGGTTAGGGTTAGGGTACGGCTTAGGGTACGGGTTCGGGGAGGGGTTCGGGTACGGCGTAGGGTATGGGCTAGGGTTAGGGTTAGGGTTAGTGTTAGGGTTAGGGCTCGGTTTAGGGTATGGGTTAGGATTAGGGTACGCGTTAGGGTTAGGGTAGGGGTTAGGGTTAGGGTACGCGTTAGGGTTAGGGTAGTTATTAAACCTATCCCACTCTCTAGATACCCCTTAGCACGTAAAGGAATATTATTTGGGGGTCCAGCCATGGAGAAGAGTTTAGACACTAGGATAAGATAAGGAACACACCCATTCTCAAGAAATCACATTAGGATTCTCTTTTTAACCTGTTCCTTAAAACACTAGTGGTTAGGAAATCTATTGGAGGCAGGAGCAGTCAAGGGTAGCTTAGGGTGAGTGTTAGGGTTAGGGTTAGGATTAGGGTACGGCTTAGGGTACGGGTTCGGGGAGGGGTTCGGGTACGGCGTAGGGTATGGGCTAGGGTTAGGGTTAGGGTTAGTGTTAGGGTTAGGGCTCGGTTTAGGGTACGGGTTAGGATTAGGGTACGCGTTAGGGTTAGGGTAGGGGTTAGGGTTAGGGTATGCGTTAGGGTTAGGGTAGTTATTAAACCTATCCCACTCTCTAGATACCCCTTAGCACGTAAAGGAATATTATTTGGGGGTCCAGCCATGGAGAAGAGTTTAGACACTAGGATAAGATAAGGAACACACCCATTCTCAAGAAATCACATTAGGATTCTGTTTTTAACCTGTTCCTTAAAACACTAGTGCTTAGGAAATCTACTGGAGGCAGAAGCAGTCAAGGGTAGCTTAGGGTTAGGGTTAGGGTTAGGGTTAGGGTTAGGGTTAGGGTACGGCTTAGGGTACGGTTTCGGGGAGGGGTTCGGGTACGGCTAAGGGTATGGGCTAGGGTTAGGGTTAGGGTTAGTGTTAGGGTTAGGGCTCGGTTTAGGGTACGGGTTAGGATTAGGGTACGCGTTAGGGTAAGGGTAGGGGTTAGGGTTAGGGTACGCGTTAGGGTTAGGGTAGTTATTAAACCTATCCCACTCTCTAGATACCCCTTAGCACGTAAAGGAATATTATTTGGGGGTCCAGCCATGGAGAAGAGTTTAGACACTAGGATAAGATAAGGAACACACCCATTCTCAAGAAATCACATTAGGATTCTCTTTTTAACCTGTTCCTTAAAACACTAGTGCTTAGGAAATCTATTGGAGGCAGAAGCAGTCAAGGGTAGCTTAGGGTTAGGGTTAGGGTTAGGGTTAGGGTTAAGGTATGGCTTAGGGTACGGGTTCGGGGAGGTGTTCGGGTACGGCGTAGGGTATGGGCTAGGGTTAGGGTTAGGGTTAGTGTTAGGGTTAGGGCTCGGTTTAGGGTACGGGTTAGGATTAGGGTACGCGTTAGGGTTAGGGTAGGGGTTAGGGTTAGGGTACGCGTTAGGGTTAGGGTAGTTATTAAACCTATCCCACTCTCTAGATACCCCTTAGCACGTAAAGGAATATTATTTGGGGGTCCAGCCATGGAGAAGGGTTTAGACACTAGGATAAGATAAGGAACACACCCATTCTCAAGAAATCACATTAGGATTCTCTTTTTAACCTGTTCCTTAAAACACTAGTGGTTAGGAAATCTATTGGAGGCAGGAGCAGTCAAGGGTAGCTTAGGGTGAGTGTTAGGGTTAGGGTTAGGATTAGGGTACGGCTTAGGGTACGGGTTCGGGGAGGGGTTCGGGTACGGCGTAGGGTATGGGCTAGGGTTAGGGTTAGGGTTAGTGTTAGGGTTAGGGCTCGGTTTAGGGTACGGGTTAGGGGTAGGGTAGTTATTAAACCTATCCCACTCTCTAGATACCCCTTAGCACGTAAAGGAATATTATTTGGGGGTCCAGCCATGGAGAAGAGTTTAGACACTAGGATAAGATAAGGAACACACCCATTCTCAAGAAATCACATTAGGATTCTCTTTTTAACCTGTTCCTTAAAACACTAGTGCTTAGGAAATCTATTGGATGCAGAAGCAGTCAAGGGTAGCTTAGGGTTAGGGTTAGGGTTAGGGTTAGGGTACGGCTTAGGGTACGGGTTCGGGGAGGGGTTCGGGTACGGCGTAGGGTATGGGCTAGGGTTAGGGTTAGGGTTAGTGTTAGGGTTAGGGCTCGGTTTAGGGTACGGGTTAGGATTAGGGTACGCGTTAGGGTTAGGGTAGGGGTTAGGGTTAGGGTACGCGTTAGGGTTAGGGTAGTTATTAAACCTATCCCACTCTCTAGATACCCCTTAGCACGTAAAGGAATATTATTTGGGGGTCCAGCCATGGAGAAGAGTTTAGACACTAGGATAAATAAGGAACACACCCATTCTCAAGAAATCACATTAGGATTCTCTTTTTAACCTGTTCCTTAAAACACTAGTGCTTAGGAAATCTATTGGAGGCAGAAGAAGTCAAGGGTAGCTTAGGGTTAGGGTTAGGGTTAGGGTTAGGGTTAGGGTACGGCTTAGGGTACGGGTTCGGGGAGGGGTTCGGGTACGGCGTAGGGTATGGGCTAGGGTTAGGGTTAGTCTTAGGGTTAGGGCTCAGTTTAGGGTACGGGTTAGGATTAGGGTACGCGTTAGTGTTAGGGTAGGGGTTAGGGTTAGGGTACGCGTTAGGGGTAGGGTAGTTATTAAACCTATCCCACTCTCTAGATGCCCCTTTGCACGTAAAGGAATATTTTTTGGGGGTCCAGCCATGGAGAAGAGTTTAGACACTAGGATAAGATAAGGAACACACCCATTCTCAAGAAATCACATTTGGATTCTCTTTTTAACCTGTTCCTTAAAACACTAGTGCTTAGGAAATCTATTGGAGGCAGAAGCTGTCAAGGGTAGCTTAGGGTTAGGGTTAGGGTTAGGGTTAGGGTACGGCTTAGGGTCCGGGTTCGGGGAGGGGTTCGGGTACGGCTAAGGGTATGGGCTAGGGTTAGGGTTAGGGTTAGTGTTAGGGTTAGGGCTCGGTTTAGGGTACGGGATAGGATTAGGGTACGCGTTAGGGTTAGGGTAGGGGTTAGGGTTAGGGTACGCATTATGGTTAGGGTAGTTATTAAACCTATCCCACTCTCTAGATACCCCTTAGCACGTAAAGGAATATTATTTGGGGGTCCAGCCATGGAGAAGAGTTTAGACACTAGGATAAGATAAGGAACACACCCATTCTCAAGAAATCACATTAGGATTCTCTTTTTAACCTGTTCCTTAAAACACTAGTGCTTAGGAAATCTATTGGAGGCAGAAGCAGTCAAGGGTAGCTTAGGGTTAGGGTTAGGGTTAGGGTTAGGGTTAGGGTTAGGGTACGGCTTAGGGTACGGGTTCGGGGAGGGGTTCGGCTACGGCGTAGGGTATGGGCTAGGGTTAGGGTTAGGGTTAGTGTTAGGGTTAAGGCTCGGTTTAGGGTACGGGTTAGGATTAGGGTACGCGTTAGGGTTAGGGTAGGGGTTAGGGTTAGGGTACGCGTTAGGATTAGGGTAGTTATTAAACCTATCCCACTCTCTAGATACCCCTTAACACGTAAAGGAATATTATTTGGGGGTCCAGCCATGGAGAAGAGTTTAGACACTAGGATAAGATAAGGAACACACCCATTCTCAAGAAATCACATTAGGATTCTCTTTTTAACCTGTTCCTTAAAACACTAGTGCTTAGGAAATCTATTGGAGGCAGAAGCAGTCAAGGGTAGCTTAGGGTTAGGGTTAGGGTTAGGGTTAGGGTACGGCTTAGGGTACGGGTTCGGGGAGGGGTTCGGGTACGGCGTAGGATATGGGCTAGGGTTAGGGTTAGGGTTAGTGTTAGGGTTAGGGCTCGGTTTAGGGTATGGGTTAGGATTAGGGTACGCGTTAGGGTTAGGGTAGGGGTTAGGGTTAGGGTACGCGTTAGGGTTAGGGTAGTTATTAAACCTATCCCACTCTCTAGATACCCCTTAGCACGTAAAGGAATATTATTTGGGGGTCCAGCCATGGAGAAGAGTTTAGACACTAGGATAAGATAAGGAACACACCCATTCTCAAGAAATCACATTAGGATTCTCTTTTTAACCTGTTCCTTAAAACACTAGTGGTTAGGAAATCTATTGGAGGCAGGAGCAGTCAAGGGTAGCTTAGGGTGAGTGTTAGGGTTAGGGTTAGGATTAGGGTACGGCTTAGGGTACGGGTTCGGGGAGGGGTTCGGGTACGGCGTAGGGTATGGGCTAGGGTTAGGGTTAGGGTTAGTGTTAGGGTTAGGGCTCGGTTTAGGGTACGGGTTAGGATTAGGGTACGCGTTAGGGTTAGGGTAGGGGTTAGGGTTAGGGTATGCGTTAGGGTTAGGGTAGTTATTAAACCTATCCCACTCTCTAGATACCCCTTAGCACGTAAAGGAATATTATTTGGGGGTCCAGCCATGGAGAAGAGTTTAGACACTAGGATAAGATAAGGAACACACCCATTCTCAAGAAATCACATTAGGATTCTGTTTTTAACCTGTTCCTTAAAACACTAGTGCTTAGGAAATCTACTGGAGGCAGAAGCAGTCAAGGGTAGCTTAGGGTTAGGGTTAGGGTTAGGGTTAGGGTTAGGGTTAGGGTACGGCTTAGGGTACGGTTTCGGGGAGGGGTTCGGGTACGGCTAAGGGTATGGGCTAGGGTTAGGGTTAGGGTTAGTGTTAGGGTTAGGGCTCGGTTTAGGGTACGGGTTAGGATTAGGGTACGCGTTAGGGTAAGGGTAGGGGTTAGGGTTAGGGTACGCGTTAGGGTTAGGGTAGTTATTAAACCTATCCCACTCTCTAGATACCCCTTAGCACGTAAAGGAATATTATTTGGGGGTCCAGCCATGGAGAAGAGTTTAGACACTAGGATAAGATAAGGAACACACCCATTCTCAAGAAATCACATTAGGATTCTCTTTTTAACCTGTTCCTTAAAACACTAGTGCTTAGGAAATCTATTGGAGGCAGAAGCAGTCAAGGGTAGCTTAGGGTTAGGGTTAGGGTTAGGGTTAGGGTACGGCTTAGGGTACGGGTTCGGGGAGGGGTTCGGGTACGGCGTAGGGTATGGGCTAGGGTTAGGGTTAGGGTTAGTGTTAGGGTTAGGGCTCAGTTTAGGGTACGGGTTAGGATTAGGGCACGCGTTAGGGTTAGGGTAGGGGTTAGGTTTAGGGTACGCGTTAGGGTTAGGGTAGTTATTAAACCTATCCCACTCTCTAGATACCCCTTAGCACGTAAAGGAATATTATTTGGGGGTCCAGCCATGGAGAAGAGTTTAGACACTAGGATAAGATAAGGAACACACCCATTCTCAAGAAATCACATTAGGATTCTCTTTTTAACCTGTTCCTTAAAACACTAGTGGTTAGGAAATCTATTGGAGGCAGGAGCAGTCAAGGGTAGCTTAGGGTGAGTGTTAGGGTTAGGGTTAGGATTAGGGTACGGCTTAGGGTACGGGTTCGGGGAGGGGTTCGGGTACGGCGTAGGGTATGGTCTAGGGTTAGGGTTAGGGTAAGTGTTAGGGTTAGGGCTCGGTTTAGTGTACGGGTTAGGATTAGGGTACGCGTTAGGGTTAGGGTACGGGTTAGGGTTAGGGCTCGGTTTAGGGTACGGGTTAGGATTAGGGTACGCGTTAGGGTTAGGGTACGGGTTAGGGTTAGGGTACGCGTTAGGGGTAGGGTAGTTATTAAACCTATCCCACTCTCTAGATACCCCTTAGCACGTAAAGGAATATTATTTGGGGGTCCAGCCATGGAGAAGAGTTTAGACACTAGGATAAGATAAGGAACACACCCATTCTCAAGAAATCACATTAGGATTCACTTTTTAACCTGTTCCTTAAAACACTAGTGCTTAGGAAATCTATTGGAGGCAGAAGCAGTCAAGGGTAGCTTAGGGTTAGGGTTAGGGTTAGGGTTAGGGTACGGCTTAGGGTACGGGTTCGGGGAGGGGTTCGGGTACGGCGTAGGGTATGGGCTAGGGTTAGGGTTAGGGTTAGTGTTAGGGTTAGGGCTCGGTTTAGGGTACGGGTTAGGATTAGGGTACGCGTTAGGGTTAGGGTAGGGGTTAGGGTTAGGGTATGCGTTAGGGTTAGGGTAGTTATTGAACCTATCCCACTCTCTAGATACCCCTTAGCACGTAAAGGAATATTATTTGGGGGTCCAGCCATGGAGAAGAGTTTAGACACTAGGATAAGATAAGGAACACACCCATTCTCAAGAAATCACATTAGGATTCTGTTTTTAACCTGTTCCTTAAAACACTAGTGCTTAGGAAATCTATTGGAGGCAGAAGCAGTCAAGGGTAGCTTAGGGTTAGGGTTAGGGTTAGGGTTAGGGTTAGGGTTAGGGTACGGCTTAGGGTACGGTTTCGGGGAGGGGTTCGGGTACGGCTAAGGGTATGGGCTAGGGTTAGGGTTAGGGTTAGTGTTAGGGTTAGGGCTCGGTTTAGGGTACGGGTTAGGATTAGGGTACGCGTTAGGGTAAGGGTAGGGGTTAGGGTTAGGGTACGCGTTAGGGTTAGGGTAGTTATTAAACCTATCCCACTCTCTAGATACCCCTTAGCACGTAAAGGAATATTATTTGGGGGTCCAGCCATGGAGAAGAGTTTAGACACTAGGATAAGATAAGGAACACACCCATTCTCAAGAAATCACATTAGGATTCTCTTTTTAACCTGTTCCTTAAAACACTAGTGCTTAGGAAATCTATTGGAGGCAGAAGCAGTCAAGGGTAGCTTAGGGTTAGGGTTAGGGTTAGGGTTAGGGTACGGCTTAGGGTACGGCTTAGGGTACGGGTTCGGGGAGGGGTTCGGGTACGGCGTAGGGTATGGGCTAGGGTTAGGGTTAGGGTTAGTGTTAGGGTTAGGGCTCGGTTTAGGGTACGGGTTAGGATTAGGGTACGCGTTAGGGTTAGGGTAGGGGTTAGGGTTAGGGTACGCGTTAGGATTAGGGTAGTTATTAAACCTATCCCACTCTCTAGATACCCCTTAGCACGTAAAGGAATATTATTTGGGGGTCCAGCCATGGAGAAGAGTTTAGACACTAGGATAAGATAAGGAACACACCCATTCTCAAGAAATCACATTAGGATTCTCTTTTTAACCTGTTCCTTAAAACACTAGTGCTTAGGAAATCTATTGGAGGCAGAAGCAGTCAAGGGTAGCTTAGGGTTAGGGTTAGGGTTAGGGTTAGGGTACGGCTTAGGGTACGGGTTCGGGGAGGGGTTCGGGTACGGCGTAGGGTATGGGCTAGGGTTAGGGTTAGGGTTAGTGTTAGGGTTAGGGCTCAGTTTAGGGTACGGGTTAGGATTAGGGTACGCGTTAGGGTTAGGGTAGGGGTTAGGTTTAGGGTACGCGTTAGGGTTAGGGTAGTTATTAAACCTATCCCACTCTCTAGATACCCCTTAGCACGTAAAGGAATATTATTTGGGGGTCCAGCCATGGAGAAGAGTTTAGACACTAGGATAAGATAAGGAACACACCCATTCTCAAGAAATCACATTAGGATTCTCTTTTTAACCTGTTCCTTAAAACACTAGTGGTTAGGAAATCTATTGGAGGCAGGAGCAGTCAAGGGTAGCTTAGGGTGAGTGTTAGGGTTAGGGTTAGGATTAGGGTACGGCTTAGGGTACGGGTTCGGGGAGGGGTTCGGGTACGGCGTAGGGTATGGGCTAGGGTTAGGGTTAGGGTTAGTGTTAGGGTTAGGGCTCGGTTTAGGGTACGGGTTAGGATTAGGGTACGCGTTAGGGTTAGGGTACGGGTTAGGGTTAGGGTACGCGTTAGGGGTAGGGTAGTTATTAAACCTATCTCACTCTCTAGATACCCCTTAGCACGTAAAGGAATATTATTTGGGGGTCCAGCCATGGAGAAGAGTTTAGACACTAGGATAAGATAAGGAACACACCCATTCTCAAGAAATCACATTAGGATTCTCTTTTTAACCTGTTCCTTAAAACACTAGTGCTTAGGAAATCTATTGGAGGCAGAAGCAGTCAAGGGTAGCTTAGGGTTAGGGTTAGGGTTAGGGTTAGGGTACGGCTTAGGGTACGGGTTCGGGGAGGGGTTCGGGTACGGCGTAGGGTATGGGCTAGGGTTAGGGTTAGGGTTAGTGTTAGGGTTAGGGCTCGGTTTAGGGTACGGGTTAGGATTAGGGTACGCGTTAGGGTTAGGGTAGGGGTTAGGGTTAGGGTACGCGTTAGGGTTAGGGTAGTTATTAAACCTATCCCACTCTCTAGATACCCCTTAGCACGTAAAGGAATATTATTTGGGGGTCCAGCCATGGAGAAGAGTTTAGACACTAGGATAAGATAAGGAACACACCCATTCTCAAGAAATCACATTAGGATTCTCTTTTTAACCTGTTCCTTAAAACACTAGTGGTTAGGAAATCTATTGGAGGCAGGAGCAGTCAAGGGTAGCTTAGGGTGAGTGTTAGGGTTAGGGTTAGGATTAGGGTACGGCTTAGGGTACGGGTTCGGGGAGGGGTTCGGGTACGGCGTAGGGTATGGTCTAGGGTTAGGGTTAGGGTTAGTGTTAGGGTTAGGGCTCGGTTTAGGGTACGGGTTAGGATTAGGGTACGCGTTAGGGTTAGGGTACGGGTTAGGGTTAGGGTACGCGTTAGGGGTAGGGTAGTTATTAAACCTATCCCACTCTCTAGATACCCCTTAGCACGTAAAGGAATATTATTTGGGGGTCCAGCCATGGAGAAGAGTTTAGACACTAGGATAAGATAAGGAACACACCCATTCTCAAGAAATCACATTAGGATTCACTTTTTAACCTGTTCCTTAAAACACTAGTGCTTAGGAAATCTATTGGAGGCAGAAGCAGTCAAGGGTAGCTTAGGGTTAGGGTTAGGGTTAGGGTTAGGGTTAGGGTACGGCTTAGGGTACGGGTTCGGGGAGGGATTCGGGTACGGCGTAGGGTATGGGCTAGTTTTAGGGTTAGGGTTAGTGTTAGGGTTAGGGCTCGGTTTAGGGTACGGGTTAGGATTAGGGTACGCATTAGGGTTAGGGTAGGGGTTAGGGTTAGGGTACGCGTTAGGGTTAGGGTAGTTATTAAACCTATCCCACTCTCTAGATACCCCTTAGCACGTAAAGGAATATTATTTGGGGATCCAGCCATGGAGAAGAGTTTAGACACTAGGATAAGATAAGGAACACACCCATTCTGAAGAAATCACATTAGGATTCTCTTTTTAACCTGTTCCTTAAAACACTAGTGCTTAGGAAATCTATTGGAGGCAGAAGCAGTCAAGGGTAGCTTAGGGTTAGGGTTAGGGTTAGGGTTAGGGTATGGCTTAGGGTACGGGTTCGGGGAGGGGTTCGGGTACGGCGTAGGGTATGGGCTAGGGTTAGGGTTAGGGTTAGTGTTAGGGTTAGGGCTCGGTTTAGGGTACGGGTTAGGATTAGGGTACGCGTTAGGGTTAGGGTAGGAGTTAGGGTTAGGGTACGCGTTAGGGGTAGGGTAGTTATTAAACCTATCCCAATCTCTAGATACCCCTTAGCACGTAAAGGAATATTATTTGGGGGTCCAGCCATGGAGAAGAGTTTAGACACTAGGATAATATAAGGAAAACACCCATTCTCAAGAAATCACATTAGGATTCTCTTTTTAACCTGTTCCTTAAAACACTAGTGGTTAGGAAATCTATTGGAGGCAGAAGCAGTCAAGGGTAGCTTAGGGTTAGGGTTAGGGTTAGGTTTAGGGTTAGGGTACGGCTTAGGGTACGGGTTCGGGGAGGGGTTCGGGTACGGCGTAGGGTATGGGCTAGGGTTAGGGTTAGGGTTAGTGTTAGGGTTAGGGCTCGGTTTAGGGTACGGGTTAGGATTAGGGTACGCGTTAGGGTTAGGGTAGGGGTTAGGGTTAGGGTACGCGTTAGGGTTAGGGTAGTTATTAAACCTATCCCACTCTCTAGATACCCCTTAGCACGTAAAGGAATATTATTTGGGGGTCCAGCCATGGAGAAGAGTTTAGACACTAGGATAAGATAAGGAACACACCCATTCTCAAGAAATCACATTAGGATTCTCTTTTTAACCTGTTCCTTAAAACACTAGTGCTTAGGAAATCTATTGGAGGCAGAAGCAGTCAAGGGTACTTAGGGTTACGGTTAGGGTTAGGGTTATGGTTAGGGTACGGCTTAGGGTACGGGTTCGGGGAGGGGTTCGGGTACGGCGTAGGGTATGGGCTAGGGTTAGGGTTAGGGTTAGGGTTAGGGTTAGGGCTCGGTTTAGGGTACGGGTTAGGATTAGGGTACGCGTTAGGGTTAGGGTAGGGGTTAGGGTTAGGGTACGCGTTAGGGTTAGGGTAGTTATTAAACCTATCCCACTCTCTAGATACCCCTTAGCACGTAAAGGAATATTATTTGGGGGTCCAGCCATGGAGAAGAGTTTAGACACTAGGATAAGATAAGGAACACACCCATTCTCAAGAAATCACATTAGGATTCTCTTTTTAACCTGTTCCTTAAAACACTAGTGCTTAGGAAATCTATTGGAGGCAGAAGCAGTCAAGGGTAGCTTAGGGTTAGGGTTAGGGTTAGGGTTAGGGTTAGGGTACGGCTTAGGGTACGGGTTCGGGGAGGGGTTCAGGTACGGCGTAGGGTATGGGCTAGGGTTAGGGTTAGGGTTAGTGTTAGGTTTAGGGCTCGGTTTAGGGTACGGGTTAGGATTAGGGTACGCGTTAGGGTTAGGGTAGGGGTTAGGGTTAGGGTACGCGTTAGGGGTAGGGTAGTTATTAAACCTATCCCACTCTCTAGATACCCCTTACCACGTAAAGGAATATTATTTGGGGGTCCAGCCATGGAGAAGAGTTTAGACACTAGGATAATATAAGGAACACACCCATTCTCAAGAAATCACATTAGGATTCTCTTTTTAACCTGTTCCTTAAAACACTAGTGCTTAGGAAATCTATTGGAGGCAGAAGCAGTCAAGGGTAGCTTAGGGTTAGGGTTAGGGTTAGGGTTAGGGTTAGGGTACGGCTTAGGGTACGGGTTCGGGGAGGGGTTCGGGTACGGCGTAGGGTATGGGCTAGGGTTAGGGTTAGGGTTAGTGTTAGGGTTAGGGCTCGGTTTAGGGTACGGGTTAGGATTAGGGTACGCGTTAGGGTTAGGGTAGGGGTTAGGGTTAGGGTACGCGTTAGGGTTAGGGTAGTTATTAAACCTATCCCACTCTCTAGATACCCCTTAGCACGTAAAGGAATATTATTTGGGGGTCCAGCCATGGAGAAGAGTTTAGACACTAGGATAAGATAAGGAACACACCCATTCTCAAGAAATCACATTAGGATTCTCTTTTTAACCTGTTCCTTAAAACACTAGTGCTTAGGAAATCTATTGGAGGCAGAAGCAGTCAAGGGTAGCTTAGGGTTAGGGTTAGGGTTAGGGTTAGGGTTAGGGTACGGCTTAGGGTACGGGTTCGGGGAGGGGTTCAGGTACGGCGTAGGGTATGGGCTAGGGTTAGGGTTAGGGTTAGTGTTAGGGTTAGGGCTCGGTTTAGGGTACGGGTTAGGATTAGGGTACGCGTTAGGGTTAGGGTAGGGGTTAGGGTTAGGGTACGCGTTAGGGTTAGGGTAGTTATTAAACCTATCCCACTCTCTAGATACCCCTTAGCACGTAAAGGAATATTATTTGGGGGTCCAGCCATGGAGAAGAGTTTAGACTCTAGGATAAGATAAGGAACACACCCATTATCAAGAAATCACATTAGGATTCTCTTTTTAACCTGTTCCTTAAAACACTAGTGCTTAGGAAATCTATTGGAGGCAGAAGCAGTCAAGGGTAGCTTAGGGTTAGGGTTAGGGTTAGGGTTAGGGTTAGGGTTAGGGTACGGCTTAGGGTACGGGTTCGGGGAGGGGTTCGGGTACGGCGTAGGGTATGGGCTAGGGTTAGGGTTAGGGTTAGTGTTAGGGTTAGGGCTCGGTTTAGGGTACGGGTTAGGATTAGGGTACGCGTTAGGGTTAGGGTAGGGGTTAGGGTTAGGGTACGCGTTAGGGGTAGGGTAGTTATTAAACCTATCCCACTCTCTAGATACCCCTTAGCACGTAAAGGAATATTATTTGGGGGTCCAGCCATGGAGAAGAGTTTAGACACTAGGATAAGATAAGGAACACACCCATTCTCAAGAAATCACATTAGGATTCTCTTTTTAACCTGTTCCTTAAAACACTAGTGCTTAGGAAATCTATTGGATGCAGAAGCAGTCAAGGGTAGCTTAGGGTTAGGGTTAGGGTTAGGGTACGGCTTAGGGTACGGGTTCGGGGAGGGGTTCGGGTACGGCGTAGGGTATGGGCTAGGGTTAGGGTTAGGGTTAGTGTTAGGGTTAGGGCTCGGTTTAGGGTACGGGTTAGGATTAGGGTACGCGTTAGGGTTAGGGTAGGGGTTAGGGTTAGGGTATGCGTTAGGGTTAGGGTAGTTATTAAACCTATCCCACTCTCTAGATACCCCTTAGCACGTAAAGGAATATTATTTGGGGGTCCAGCCATGGAGAAGAGTTTAGACACTAGGATAAGATAAGGAACACACCCATTCTCAAGAAATCACATTAGGATTCTGTTTTTAACCTGTTCCTTAAAACACTAGTGCTTAGGAAATCTATTGGAGGCAGAAGCAGTCAAGGGTAGCTTAGGGTTAGGGTTAGGGTTAGGGTTAGGGTTAGGGTTAGGGTACGGCTTAGGGTACGGTTTCGGGGAGGGGTTCGGGTACAGCTAAGGGTATGGGCTAGGGTTAGGGTTAGGGTTAGTGTTAGGGTTAGGGCTCGGTTTAGGGTACGGGTTAGGATTAGGGTACGCGTTAGGGTTAGGGTAGGGGTTAGGGTTAGGGTACGCGTTAGGGTTAGGGTAGTTATTAAACCTATCCCACTCTCTAGATACCCCTTAGCACGTAAAGGAATATTATTTGGGGGTCCAGCCATGGAGAAGAGTTTAGACACTAGGATAAGATAAGGAACACACCCATTCTCAAGAAATCACATTAGGATTCTCTTTTTAACCTGTTCCTTAAAACACTAGTGCTTAGGAAATCTATTGGAGGCAGAAGCAGTCAAGGGTAGCTTAGGGTTAGGGTTAGGTTTAGGGTTAGGGTTAGGGTTAGGGTACGGCTTAGGGTACGGGTTCGGGGAGGGGTTCGGGTACGGCGTAGGGTATGGGCTAGGTTAGGGTTAGGGTTAGTGTTAGGGTTAGGGCTCGGTTTAGGGTACGGGTTAGGATTAGGGTACGCGTTAGGGTTAGGGTAGGGGTTAGGGTTAGGGTACGCGTTAGGATTAGGGTAGTTATTATACCTATCCCACTCTCTAGATACCCCTTAGCACGTAAAGGAATATTATTTGGAGGTCCAGCCATGGAGAAGAGTTTAGACACTAGGATAAGATAAGGAACACACCCATTCTCAAGAAATCACATTAGGATTCTCTTTTTAACCTGTTCCTTAAAACACTATTGCTTAGGAAATCTATTGGAGGCAGAAGCAGTCAAGGGTAGCTTAGGGTTAGGGTTAGGGTTAGGGTTAGGGTACGGCTTAGGGTACAGGTTCGGGGAGGGGTTCGGGTACGGCGTAGGGTATGGGCTAGGGTTAGGGTTAGGGTTAGTGTTAGGGTTAGGGCTCGGTTTAGGTTATGGGTTAGGATTAGGTTACGCGTTAGGGTTAGGGTAGTTGTTAGGGTTAGGGTACGCGTTAGGGTTAGGGTAGTTATTAAACCTATCCCACTCTCTAGATACCCCTTAGCACGTAAAGGAATATTATTTGGGGGTCCAGCCATGGAGAAGAGTTTAGACACTAGGATAAGATAAGGAACACACCCATTCTCAAGAAATCACATTAGGATTCTCTTTTTAACCTGTTCCTTAAAACACTAGTGCTTAGGAAATCTATTGGAGGCAGAAGCAGTCAAGGGTAGCTTAGGGTAAGGGTTAGGGTTAGGGTTAGGGTTAAGGTATGGCTTAGGGTACGGGTTCGGGGAGGTGTTCGGGTACGGCGTAGGGTATGGGCTAGGGTTAGGGTTAGGGTTAGTGTTAGGTTTAGGGCTCGGTTTAGGGTACGGGTTAGGATTAGGGTACGCGTTAGGGTTAGGGTAGGGGTTAGGGTTAGGGTACGCGTTAGGGTTAGGGTAGTTATTAAACCTATCCCACTCTCTAGATACCCCTTAGCACGTAAAGGAATATTATTTGGGGGTCCAGCCATGGAGAAGGGTTTAGACACTAGGATAAGATAAGGAACACACCCATTCTCTAGAAATCACATTAGGATTCTCTTTTTAACCTGTTCCTTAAAACACTAGTGGTTAGGAAATCTATTGGAGGCAGGAGCAGTCAAGGGTAGCTTAGGGTGAGTGTTAGGGTTAGGGTTAGGATTAGGGTACGGCTTAGGGTACGGGTTCGGGGAGGGGTTCGGGTACGGCGTAGGGTATGGGCTAGGGTTAGGGTTAGGGTTAGTGTTAGGGTTAGGGCTCGGTTTAGGGTACGGGTTAGGGGTAGGGTAGTTATTAAACCTATCCCACTCTCTAGATACCCCTTAGCACGTAAAGGAATATTATTTGGGGGTCCAGCCATGGAGAAGAGTTTAGACACTAGGATAAGATAAGGAACACACCCATTCTCAAGAAATCACATTAGGATTCTCTTTTTAACCTGTTCCTTAAAACACTAGTGTTTAGGAAATCTATTGGAGGCAGAAGCAGTCAAGGGTAGCTTAGGGTTAGGGTTAGGGTTAGGGTTAGGGTACGGCTTAGGGTACGGGTTCGGGGAGGGGTTCGGGTACGGCGTAGGGTATGGGCTAGGGTTAGGGTTAGGGTTAGTGTTAGGGTTAGGGCTCGGTTTAGGGTACGGGTTAGGATTAGGGTATGCGTTAGGGTTAGGGTAGGGGTTAGGGTTAGGGTACGCGTTAGGGTTAGGGTAGTTATTAAACCTATCCCACTCTCTAGATACCCCCTAGCACGTAAAGGAATATTATTTGGGGGTCCAGCCATGGAGAAGAGTTTAGACACTAGGATAAGATAAGGAACACACCCATTCTCAAGAAATCACATTAGGATTCTCTTTATAACCTGTTCCTTAAAACACTAGTGCTTAGGAAATCTATTGGAGGCAGAAGCAGTCAAGGGTAGCTTAGGGTTAGGGTTAGGGTTAGGGTTAGGGTTAGGGTACGGCTTAGGGTACGGGTTCGGGGAGGGGTTCGGGTACGGCGTAGGGTATGGGCTAGGGTTAGGGTTAGTCTTAGGGTTAGGGCTCAGTTTAGGGTACGGGTTAGGATTAGGGTACGCGTTAGTGTTAGGGTAGGGGTTAGGGTTAGGGTACGCGTTAGGGGTAGGGTAGTTATTAAACCTATCCCACTCTCTAGATACCCCTTTGCACGTAAAGGATTATTTTTTGGGGGTCCAGCCATGGAGAAGAGTTTAGACACTAGGATAAGATAAGGAACACACCCATTCTCAAGAAATCACATTAGGATTCTCTTTTTAACCTGTTCCTTAAAACACTAGTGCTTAGGAAATCTATTGGAGGCAGAAGCTGTCAAGGGTAGCTTAGGGTTAGGGTTAGGGTTAGGGTTAGGGTACGGCTTAGGGTCCGGGTTCGGGGAGGGGTTCGGGTACGGCTAAGGGTATGGGCTAGGGTTAGGGTTAGGGTTAGTGTTAGGGTTAGGGCTCGGTTTAGGGTACGGGATAGGATTAGGTTACGCGTTAGGGTTAGGGTAGGGGTTAGGGTTAGGGTACGCATTATGGTTAGGGTAGTTATTAAACCTATCCCACTCTCTAGATACCCCTTAGCACGTAAAGGAATATTATTTGGGGGTCCAGCCATGGAGAAGAGTTTAGACACTAGGATAAGATAAGGAACACACCCATTCTCAAGAAATCACATTAGGATTCTCTTTTTAACCTGTTCCTTAAAACACTAGTGCTTAGGAAATCTATTGGAGGCAGAAGCAGTCAAGGGTAGCTTAGGGTTAGGGTTAGGGTTAGGGTTAGGGTTAGGGTTAGGGTACGGCTTAGGGTACGGGTTCGGGGAGGGGTTCGGCTACGGCGTAGGGTATGGGCTAGGGTTAGGGTTAGGGTTAGTGTTAGGGTTAAGGCTCGGTTTAGGGTACGGGTTAGGATTAGGGTACGCGTTAGGGTTAGGGTAGGGGTTAGGGTTAGGGTACGCGTTAGGATTAGGGTAGTTATTAAACCTATCCCACTCTCTAGATACCCCTTAACACGTAAAGGAATATTATTTGGGGGTCCAGCCATGGAGAAGAGTTTAGACACTAGGATAAGATAAGGAACACACCCATTCTCAAGAAATCACATTAGGATTCTCTTTTTAACCTGTTCCTTAAAACACTAGTGCTTAGGAAATCTATTGGAGGCAGAAGCAGTCAAGGGTAGCTTAGGGTTAGGGTTAGGGTTAGGGTTAGGGTACGGCTTAGGGTACGGGTTCGGGGAGGGGTTCGGGTACGGCGTAGGGTATGGGCTAGGGTTAGGGTTAGGGTTAGTGTTAGGGTTAGGGCTCGGTTTAGGGTATGGGTTAGGATTAGGGTACGCGTTAGGGTTAGGGTAGGGGTTAGGGTTAGGGTACGCGTTAGGGTTAGGGTAGTTATTAAACCTATCCCACTCTCTAGATACCCCTTAGCACGTAAAGGAATATTATTTGGGGGTCCAGCCATGGAGAAGAGTTTAGACACTAGGATAAGATAAGGAACACACCCATTCTCAAGAAATCACATTAGGATTCTGTTTTTAACCTGTTCCTTAAAACACTAGTGCTTAGGAAATCTATTGGAGGCAGAAGCAGTCAAGGGTAGCTTAGGGTTAGGGTTAGGGTTAGGGTTAGGGTTAGGGTTAGGGTACGGCTTAGGGTACGGTTTCGGGGAGGGGTTCGGGTACAGCTAAGGGTATGGGCTAGGGTTAGGGTTAGGGTTAGTGTTAGGGTTAGGGCTCGGTTTAGGGTACGGGTTAGGATTAGGGTACGCGTTAGGGTTAGGGTAGGGGTTAGGGTTAGGGTACGCGTTAGGGTTAGGGTAGTTATTAAACCTATCCCACTCTCTAGATACCCCTTAGCACGTAAAGGAATATTATTTGGGGGTCCAGCCATGGAGAAGAGTTTAGACACTAGGATAAGATAAGGAACACACCCATTCTCAAGAAATCACATTAGGATTCTCTTTTTAACCTGTTCCTTAAAACACTAGTGCTTAGGAAATCTATTGGAGGCAGAAGCAGTCAAGGGTAGCTTAGGGTTAGGGTTAGGTTTAGGGTTAGGGTTAGGGTTAGGGTACGGCTTAGGGTACGGGTTCGGGGAGGGGTTCGGGTACGGCGTAGGGTATGGGCTAGGTTAGGGTTAGGGTTAGTGTTAGGGTTAGGGCTCGGTTTAGGGTACGGGTTAGGATTAGGGTACGCGTTAGGGTTAGGGTAGGTGTTAGGGTTAGGGTACGCGTTAGGATTAGGGTAGTTATTATACCTATCCCACTCTCTAGATACCCCTTAGCACGTAAAGGAATATTATTTGGAGGTCCAGCCATGGAGAAGAGTTTAGACACTAGGATAAGATAAGGAACACACCCATTCTCAAGAAATCACATTAGGATTCTCTTTTTAACCTGTTCCTTAAAACACTATTGCTTAGGAAATCTATTGGAGGCAGAAGCAGTCAAGGGTAGCTTAGGGTTAGGGTTAGGGTTAGGGTTAGGGTACGGCTTAGGGTACGGGTTCGGGGAGGGGTTCGGGTACGGCGTAGGGTATGGGCTAGGGTTAGGGTTAGGGTTAGTGTTAGGGTTAGGGCTCGGTTTAGGTTATGGGTTAGGATTAGGTTACGCGTTAGGGTTAGGGTAGTTGTTAGGGTTAGGGTACGCGTTAGGGTTAGGGTAGTTATTAAACCTATCCCACTCTCTAGATACCCCTTAGCACGTAAAGGAATATTATTTGGGGGTCCAGCCATGGAGAAGAGTTTAGACACTAGGATAAGATAAGGAACACACCCATTCTCAAGAAATCACATTAGGATTCTCTTTTTAACCTGTTCCTTAAAACACTAGTGCTTAGGAAATCTATTGGAGGCAGAAGCAGTCAAGGGTAGCTTAGGGTAAGGGTTAGGGTTAGGGTTAGGGTTAAGGTATGGCTTAGGGTACGGGTTCGGGGAGGTGTTCGGGTACGGCGTAGGGTATGGGCTAGGGTTAGGGTTAGGGTTAGTGTTAGGGTTAGGGCTCGGTTTAGGGTACGGGTTAGGATTAGGGTACGCGTTAGGGTTAGGGTAGGGGTTAGGGTTAGGGTACGCGTTAGGGTTAGGGTAGTTATTAAACCTATCCCACTCTCTAGATACCCCTTAGCACGTAAAGGAATATTATTTGGGGGTCCAGCCATGGAGAAGGGTTTAGACAATAGGATAAGATAAGGAACACACCCATTCTCAAGAAATCACATTAGGATTCTCTTTTTAACCTGTTCCTTAAAACACTAGTGGTTAGGAAATCTATTGGAGGCAGGAGCAGTCAAGGGTAGCTTAGGGTGAGTGTTAGGGTTAGGGTTAGGATTAGGGTACGGCTTAGGGTACGGGTTCGGGGAGGGGTTCGGGTACGGCGTAGGGTATGGGCTAGGGTTAGGGTTAGGGTTAGTGTTAGGGTTAGGGCTCGGTTTAGGGTACGGGTTAGGGGTAGGGTAGTTATTAAACCTATCCCACTCTCTAGATACCCCTTAGCACGTAAAGGAATATTATTTGGGGGTCCAGCCATGGAGAAGAGTTTAGACACTAGGATAAGATAAGGAACACACCCATTCTCAAGAAATCACATTAGGATTCTCTTTTTAACCTGTTCCTTAAAACACTAGTGCTTAGGAAATCTATTGGATGCAGAAGCAGTCAAGGGTAGCTTAGGGTTAGGGTTAGGGTTAGGGTTAGGGTACGGCTTAGGGTACGGGTTCGGGGAGGGGTTCGGGTACGGCGTAGGGTATGGGCTAGGGTTAGGGTTAGGGTTAGTGTTAGGGTTAGGGCTCGGTTTAGGGTACGGGTTAGGATTAGGGTACGCGTTAGGGTTAGGGTAGGGGTTAGGGTTAGGGTACGCGTTAGGGTTAGGGTAGTTATTAAACCTATCCCACTCTCTAGATACCCCTTAGCACGTAAAGGAATATTATTTGGGGGTCCAGCCATGGAGAAGAGTTTAGACACTAGGATAAATAAGGAACACACCCATTCTCAAGAAATCACATTAGGATTCTCTTTTTAACCTGTTCCTTAAAACACTAGTGCTTAGGAAATCTATTGGAGGCAGAAGCAGTCAAGGGTAGCTTAGGGTTAGGGTTAGGGTTAGGGTTAGGGTTAGGGTACGGCTTAGGGTACGGGTTCGGGGAGGGGTTCGGGTACGGCGTAGGGTATGGGCTAGGGTTAGGGTTAGTCTTAGGGTTAGGGCTCAGTTTAGGGTACGGGTTAGGATTAGGGTACGCGTTAGTGTTAGGGTAGGGGTTAGGGTTAGGGTACGCGTTAGGGGTAGGGTAGTTATTAAACCTATCCCACTCTCTAGATGCCCCTTTGCACGTAAAGGAATATTTTTTGGGGGTCCAGCCATGGAGAAGAGTTTAGACACTAGGATAAGATAAGGAACACACCCATTCTCAAGAAATCACATTTGGATTCTCTTTTTAACCTGTTCCTTAAAACACTAGTGCTTAGGAAATCTATTGGAGGCAGAAGCTGTCAAGGGTAGCTTAGGGTTAGGGTTAGGGTTAGGGTTAGGGTACGGCTTAGGGTCCGGGTTCGGGGAGGGGTTCGGGTACGGCTAAGGGTATGGGCTAGGGTTAGGGTTAGGGTTAGTGTTAGGGTTAGGGCTCGGTTTAGGGTACGGGATAGGATTAGGGTACGCGTTAGGGTTAGGGTAGGGGTTAGGGTTAGGGTACGCATTATGGTTAGGGTAGTTATTAAACCTATCCCACTCTCTAGATACCCCTTAGCACGTAAAGGAATATTATTTGGGGGTCCAGCCATGGAGAAGAGTTTAGACACTAGGATAAGATAAGGAACACACCCATTCTCAAGAAATCACATTAGGATTCTCTTTTTAACCTGTTCCTTAAAACACTAGTGCTTAGGAAATCTATTGGAGGCAGAAGCAGTCAAGGGTAGCTTAGGGTTAGGGTTAGGGTTAGGGTTAGGGTTAGGGTTAGGGTACGGCTTAGGGTACGGGTTCGGGGAGGGGTTCGGCTACGGCGTAGGGTATGGGCTAGGGTTAGGGTTAGGGTTAGTGTTAGGGTTAAGGCTCGGTTTAGGGTACGGGTTAGGATTAGGGTACGCGTTAGGGTTAGGGTAGGGGTTAGGGTTAGGGTACGCGTTAGGATTAGGGTAGTTATTAAACCTATCCCACTCTCTAGATACCCCTTAACACGTAAAGGAATATTATTTGGGGGTCCAGCCATGGAGAAGAGTTTAGACACTAGGATAAGATAAGGAACACACCCATTCTCAAGAAATCACATTAGGATTCTCTTTTTAACCTGTTCCTTAAAACACTATTGCTTAGGAAATCTATTGGAGGCAGAAGCAGTCAAGGGTAGCTTAGGGTTAGGGTTAGGGTTAGGGTTAGGGTACGGCTTAGGGTACGGGTTCGGGGAGGGGTTCGGGTACGGCGTAGGGTATGGGCTAGGGTTAGGGTTAGGGTTAGTGTTAGGGTTAGGGCTCGGTTTAGGTTATGGGTTAGGATTAGGTTACGCGTTAGGGTTAGGGTAGTTGTTAGGGTTAGGGTACGCGTTAGGGTTAGGGTAGTTATTAAACCTATCCCACTCTCTAGATACCCCTTAGCACGTAAAGGAATATTATTTGGGGGTCCAGCCATGGAGAAGAGTTTAGACACTAGGATAAGATAAGGAACACACCCATTCTCAAGAAATCACATTAGGATTCTCTTTTTAACCTGTTCCTTAAAACACTAGTGCTTAGGAAATCTATTGGAGGCAGAAGCAGTCAAGGGTAGCTTAGGGTAAGGGTTAGGGTTAGGGTTAGGGTTAAGGTATGGCTTAGGGTACGGGTTCGGGGAGGTGTTCGGGTACGGCGTAGGGTATGGGCTAGGGTTAGGGTTAGGGTTAGTGTTAGGGTTAGGGCTCGGTTTAGGGTACGGGTTAGGATTAGGGTACGCGTTAGGGTTAGGGTAGGGGTTAGGGTTAGGGTACGCGTTAGGGTTAGGGTAGTTATTAAACCTATCCCACTCTCTAGATACCCCTTAGCACGTAAAGGAATATTATTTGGGGGTCCAGCCATGGAGAAGGGTTTAGACAATAGGATAAGATAAGGAACACACCCATTCTCAAGAAATCACATTAGGATTCTCTTTTTAACCTGTTCCTTAAAACACTAGTGGTTAGGAAATCTATTGGAGGCAGGAGCAGTCAAGGGTAGCTTAGGGTGAGTGTTAGGGTTAGGGTTAGGATTAGGGTACGGCTTAGGGTACGGGTTCGGGGAGGGGTTCGGGTACGGCGTAGGGTATGGGCTAGGGTTAGGGTTAGGGTTAGTGTTAGGGTTAGGGCTCGGTTTAGGGTACGGGTTAGGGGTAGGGTAGTTATTAAACCTATCCCACTCTCTAGATACCCCTTAGCACGTAAAGGAATATTATTTGGGGGTCCAGCCATGGAGAAGAGTTTAGACACTAGGATAAGATAAGGAACACACCCATTCTCAAGAAATCACATTAGGATTCTCTTTTTAACCTGTTCCTTAAAACACTAGTGCTTAGGAAATCTATTGGATGCAGAAGCAGTCAAGGGTAGCTTAGGGTTAGGGTTAGGGTTAGGGTTAGGGTACGGCTTAGGGTACGGGTTCGGGGAGGGGTTCGGGTACGGCGTAGGGTATGGGCTAGGGTTAGGGTTAGGGTTAGTGTTAGGGTTAGGGCTCGGTTTAGGGTACGGGTTAGGATTAGGGTACGCGTTAGGGTTAGGGTAGGGGTTAGGGTTAGGGTACGCGTTAGGGTTAGGGTAGTTATTAAACCTATCCCACTCTCTAGATACCCCTTAGCACGTAAAGGAATATTATTTGGGGGTCCAGCCATGGAGAAGAGTTTAGACACTAGGATAAATAAGGAACACACCCATTCTCAAGAAATCACATTAGGATTCTCTTTTTAACCTGTTCCTTAAAACACTAGTGCTTAGGAAATCTATTGGAGGCAGAAGCAGTCAAGGGTAGCTTAGGGTTAGGGTTAGGGTTAGGGTTAGGGTTAGGGTACGGCTTAGGGTACGGGTTCGGGGAGGGGTTCGGGTACGGCGTAGGGTATGGGCTAGGGTTAGGGTTAGTCTTAGGGTTAGGGCTCAGTTTAGGGTACGGGTTAGGATTAGGGTACGCGTTAGTGTTAGGGTAGGGGTTAGGGTTAGGGTACGCGTTAGGGGTAGGGTAGTTATTAAACCTATCCCACTCTCTAGATGCCCCTTTGCACGTAAAGGAATATTTTTTGGGGGTCCAGCCATGGAGAAGAGTTTAGACACTAGGATAAGATAAGGAACACACCCATTCTCAAGAAATCACATTTGGATTCTCTTTTTAACCTGTTCCTTAAAACACTAGTGCTTAGGAAATCTATTGGAGGCAGAAGCTGTCAAGGGTAGCTTAGGGTTAGGGTTAGGGTTAGGGTTAGGGTACGGCTTAGGGTCCGGGTTCGGGGAGGGGTTCGGGTACGGCTAAGGGTATGGGCTAGGGTTAGGGTTAGGGTTAGTGTTAGGGTTAGGGCTCGGTTTAGGGTACGGGATAGGATTAGGGTACGCGTTAGGGTTAGGGTAGGGGTTAGGGTTAGGGTACGCATTATGGTTAGGGTAGTTATTAAACCTATCCCACTCTCTAGATACCCCTTAGCACGTAAAGGAATATTATTTGGGGGTCCAGCCATGGAGAAGAGTTTAGACACTAGGATAAGATAAGGAACACACCCATTCTCAAGAAATCACATTAGGATTCTCTTTTTAACCTGTTCCTTAAAACACTAGTGCTTAGGAAATCTATTGGAGGCAGAAGCAGTCAAGGGTAGCTTAGGGTTAGGTTTAGGGTTAGGGTTAGGGTTAGGGTTAGGGTACGGCTTAGGGTACGGGTTCGGGGAGGGGTTCGGCTACGGCGTAGGGTATGGGCTAGGGTTAGGGTTAGGGTTAGTGTTAGGGTTAAGGCTCGGTTTAGGGTACGGGTTAGGATTAGGGTACGCGTTAGGGTTAGGGTAGGGGTTAGGGTTAGGGTACGCGTTAGGATTAGGGTAGTTATTAAACCTATCCCACTCTCTAGATACCCCTTAACACGTAAAGGAATATTATTTGGGGGTCCAGCCATGGAGAAGAGTTTAGACACTAGGATAAGATAAGGAACACACCCATTCTCAAGAAATCACATTAGGATTCTCTTTTTAACCTGTTCCTTAAAACACTAGTGCTTAGGAAATCTATTGGAGGCAGAAGCAGTCAAGGGTAGCTTAGGGTTAGGGTTAGGGTTAGGGTTAGGGTACGGCTTAGGGTACGGGTTCGGGGAGGGGTTCGGGTACGGCGTAGGGTATGGGCTAGGGTTAGGGTTAGGGTTAGTGTTAGGGTTAGGGCTCGGTTTAGGGTATGGGTTAGGATTAGGGTACGCGTTAGGGTTAGGGTAGGGGTTAGGGTTAGGGTACGCGTTAGGGTTAGGGTAGTTATTAAACCTATCCCACTCTCTAGATACCCCTTAGCACGTAAAGGAATATTATTTGGGGGTCCAGCCATGGAGAAGAGTTTAGACACTAGGATAAGATAAGGAACACACCCATTCTCAAGAAATCACATTAGGATTCTCTTTTTAACCTGTTCCTTAAAACACTAGTGGTTAGGAAATCTATTGGAGGCAGGAGCAGTCAAGGGTAGCTTAGGGTGAGTGTTAGGGTTAGGGTTAGGATTAGGGTACGGCTTAGGGTACGGGTTCGGGGAGGGGTTCGGGTACGGCGTAGGGTATGGGCTAGGGTTAGGGTTAGGGTTAGTGTTAGGGTTAGGGCTCGGTTTAGGGTACGGGTTAGGATTAGGGTACGCGTTAGGGTTAGGGTAGGGGTTAGGGTTAGGGTATGCGTTAGGGTTAGGGTAGTTATTAAACCTATCCCACTCTCTAGATACCCCTTAGCACGTAAAGGAATATTATTTGGGGGTCCAGCCATGGAGAAGAGTTTAGACACTAGGATAAGATAAGGAACACACCCATTCTCAAGAAATCACATTAGGATTCTGTTTTTAACCTGTTCCTTAAAACACTAGTGCTTAGGAAATCTACTGGAGGCAGAAGCAGTCAAGGGTAGCTTAGGGTTAGGGTTAGGGTTAGGGTTAGGGTTAGGGTTAGGGTACGGCTTAGGGTACGGTTTCGGGGAGGGGTTCGGGTACGGCTAAGGGTATGGGCTAGGGTTAGGGTTAGGGTTAGTGTTAGGGTTAGGGCTCGGTTTAGGGTACGGGTTAGGATTAGGGTACGCGTTAGGGTAAGGGTAGGGGTTAGGGTTAGGGTACGCGTTAGGGTTAGGGTAGTTATTAAACCTATCCCACTCTCTAGATACCCCTTAGCACGTAAAGGAATATTATTTGGGGGTCCAGCCATGGAGAAGAGTTTAGACACTAGGATAAGATAAGGAACACACCCATTCTCAAGAAATCACATTAGGATTCTCTTTTTAACCTGTTCCTTAAAACACTAGTGCTTAGGAAATCTATTGGAGGCAGAAGCAGTCAAGGGTAGCTTAGGGTTAGGGTTAGGGTTAGGGTTAGGGTACGGCTTAGGGTACGGGTTCGGGGAGGGGTTCGGGTACGGCGTAGGGTATGGGCTAGGGTTAGGGTTAGGGTTAGTGTTAGGGTTAGGGCTCAGTTTAGGGTACGGGTTAGGATTAGGGTACGCGTTAGGGTTAGGGTAGGGGTTAGGTTTAGGGTACGCGTTAGGGTTAGGGTAGTTATTAAACCTATCCCACTCTCTAGATACCCCTTAGCACGTAAAGGAATATTATTTGGGGGTCCAGCCATGGAGAAGAGTTTAGACACTAGGATAAGATAAGGAACACACCCATTCTCAAGAAATCACATTAGGATTCTCTTTTTAACCTGTTCCTTAAAACACTAGTGGTTAGGAAATCTATTGGAGGCAGGAGCAGTCAAGGGTAGCTTAGGGTGAGTGTTAGGGTTAGGGTTAGGATTAGGGTACGGCTTAGGGTACGGGTTCGGGGAGGGGTTCGGGTACGGCGTAGGGTATGGTCTAGGGTTAGGGTTAGGGTTAGTGTTAGGGTTAGGGCTCGGTTTAGGGTACGGGTTAGGATTAGGGTACGCGTTAGGGTTAGGGTACGGGTTAGGGTTAGGGCTCGGTTTAGGGTACGGGTTAGGATTAGGGTACGCGTTAGGGTTAGGGTACGGGTTAGGGTTAGGGTACGCGTTAGGGGTAGGGTAGTTATTAAACCTATCCCACTCTCTAGATACCCCTTAGCACGTAAAGGAATATTATTTGGGGGACCAGCCATGGAGAAGAGTTTAGACACTAGGATAAGATAAGGAACACACCCATTCTCAAGAAATCACATTAGGATTCACTTTTTAACCTGTTCCTTAAAACACTAGTGCTTAGGAAATCTATTGGAGGCAGAAGCAGTCAAGGGTAGCTTAGGGTTAGGGTTAGGGTTAGGGTTAGGGTACGGCTTAGGGTACGGGTTCGGGGAGGGGTTCGGGTACGGCGTAGGGTATGGGCTAGGGTTAGGGTTAGGGTTAGTGTTAGGGTTAGGGCTCGGTTTAGGGTACGGGTTAGGATTAGGGTACGCGTTAGGGTTAGGGTAGGGGTTAGGGTTAGGGTATGCGTTAGGGTTAGGGTAGTTATTGAACCTATCCCACTCTCTAGATACCCCTTAGCACGTAAAGGAATATTATTTGGGGGTCCAGCCATGGAGAAGAGTTTAGACACTAGGATAAGATAAGGAACACACCCATTCTCAAGAAATCACATTAGGATTCTGTTTTTAACCTGTTCCTTAAAACACTAGTGCTTAGGAAATCTATTGGAGGCAGAAGCAGTCAAGGGTAGCTTAGGGTTAGGGTTAGGGTTAGGGTTAGGGTTAGGGTTAGGGTACGGCTTAGGGTACGGTTTCGGGGAGGGGTTCGGGTACGGCTAAGGGTATGGGCTAGGGTTAGGGTTAGGGTTAGTGTTAGGGTTAGGGCTCGGTTTAGGGTACGGGTTAGGATTAGGGTACGCGTTAGGGTAAGGGTAGGGGTTAGGGTTAGGGTACGCGTTAGGGTTAGGGTAGTTATTAAACCTATCCCACTCTCTAGATACCCCTTAGCACGTAAAGGAATATTATTTGGGGGTCCAGCCATGGAGAAGAGTTTAGACACTAGGATAAGATAAGGAACACACCCATTCTCAAGAAATCACATTAGGATTCTCTTTTTAACCTGTTCCTTAAAACACTAGTGCTTAGGAAATCTATTGGAGGCAGAAGCAGTCAAGGGTAGCTTAGGGTTAGGGTTAGGGTTAGGGTTAGGGTACGGCTTAGGGTACGGCTTAGGGTACGGGTTCGGGGAGGGGTTCGGGTACGGCGTAGGGTATGGGCTAGGGTTAGGGTTAGGGTTAGTGTTAGGGTTAGGGCTCGGTTTAGGGTACGGGTTAGGATTAGGGTACGCGTTAGGGTTAGGGTAGGGGTTAGGGTTAGGGTACGCGTTAGGATTAGGGTAGTTATTAAACCTATCCCACTCTCTAGATACCCCTTAGCACGTAAAGGAATATTATTTGGGGGTCCAGCCATGGAGAAGAGTTTAGACACTAGGATAAGATAAGGAACACACCCATTCTCAAGAAATCACATTAGGATTCTCTTTTTAACCTGTTCCTTAAAACACTAGTGCTTAGGAAATCTATTGGAGGCAGAAGCAGTCAAGGGTAGCTTAGGGTTAGGGTTAGGGTTAGGGTTAGGGTACGGCTTAGGGTACGGGTTCGGGGAGGGGTTCGGGTACGGCGTAGGGTATGGGCTAGGGTTAGGGTTAGGGTTAGTGTTAGGGTTAGGGCTCAGTTTAGGGTACGGGTTAGGATTAGGGTACGCGTTAGGGTTACGGTAGGGGTTAGGTTTAGGGTACGCGTTAGGGTTAGGGTAGTTATTAAACCTATCCCACTCTCTAGATACCCCTTAGCACGTAAAGGAATATTATTTGGGGGTCCAGCCATGGAGAAGAGTTTAGACACTAGGATAAGATAAGGAACACACCCATTCTCAAGAAATCACATTAGGATTCTCTTTTTAACCTGTTCCTTAAAACACTAGTGGTTAGGAAATCTATTGGAGGCAGGAGCAGTCAAGGGTAGCTTAGGGTGAGTGTTAGGGTTAGGGTTAGGATTAGGGTACGGCTTAGGGTACGGGTTCGGGGAGGGGTTCGGGTACGGCGTAGGGTATGGGCTAGGGTTAGGGTTAGGGTTAGTGTTAGGGTTAGGGCTCGGTTTAGGGTACGGGTTAGGATTAGGGTACGCGTTAGGGTTAGGGTACGGGTTAGGGTTAGGGTACGCGTTAGGGGTAGGGTAGTTATTAAACCTATCTCACTCTCTAGATACCCCTTAGCACGTAAAGGAATATTATTTGGGGGTCCAGCCATGGAGAAGAGTTTAGACACTAGGATAAGATAAGGAACACACCCATTCTCAAGAAATCACATTAGGATTCTCTTTTTAACCTGTTCCTTAAAACACTAGTGCTTAGGAAATCTATTGGAGGCAGAAGCAGTCAAGGGTAGCTTAGGGTTAGGGTTAGGGTTAGGGTTAGGGTACGGCTTAGGGTACGGGTTCGGGGAGGGGTTCGGGTACGGCGTAGGGTATGGGCTAGGGTTAGGGTTAGGGTTAGTGTTAGGGTTAGGGCTCGGTTTAGGGTACGGGTTAGGATTAGGGTACGCGTTAGGGTTAGGGTAGGGGTTAGGGTTAGGGTACGCGTTAGGGTTAGGGTAGTTATTAAACCTATCCCACTCTCTAGATACCCCTTAGCACGTAAAGGAATATTATTTGGGGGTCCAGCCATGGAGAAGAGTTTAGACACTAGGATAAGATAAGGAACACACCCATTCTCAAGAAATCACATTAGGATTCTCTTTTTAACCTGTTCCTTAAAACACTAGTGGTTAGGAAATCTATTGGAGGCAGGAGCAGTCAAGGGTAGCTTAGGGTGAGTGTTAGGGTTAGGGTTAGGATTAGGGTACGGCTTAGGGTACGGGTTCGGGGAGGGGTTCGGGTACGGCGTAGGGTATGGTCTAGGGTTAGGGTTAGGGTTAGTGTTAGGGTTAGGGCTCGGTTTAGGGTACGGGTTAGGATTAGGGTACGCGTTAGGGTTAGGGTACGGGTTAGGGTTAGGGTACGCGTTAGGGGTAGGGTAGTTATTAAACCTATCCCACTCTCTAGATACCCCTTAGCACGTAAAGGAATATTATTTGGGGGTCCAGCCATGGAGAAGAGTTTAGACACTAGGATAAGATAAGGAACACACCCATTCTCAAGAAATCACATTAGGATTCACTTTTTAACCTGTTCCTTAAAACACTAGTGCTTAGGAAATCTATTGGAGGCAGAAGCAGTCAAGGGTAGCTTAGGGTTAGGGTTAGGGTTAGGGTTAGGGTACGGCTTAGGGTACGGGTTCGGGGAGGGGTTCGGGTACGGCGTAGGGTATGGGCTAGGGTTAGGGTTAGGGTTAGTGTTAGGGTTAGGGCTCGGTTTAGGGTACGGGTTAGGATTAGGGTACGCGTTAGGGTTAGGGTAGGGGTTAGGGTTAGGGTATGCGTTAGGGTTAGGGTAGTTATTGAACCTATCCCACTCTCTAGATACCCCTTAGCACGTAAAGGAATATTATTTGGGGGTCCAGCCATGGAGAAGAGTTTAGACACTAGGATAAGATAAGGAACACACCCATTCTCAAGAAATCACATTAGGATTCTGTTTTTAACCTGTTCCTTAAAACACTAGTGCTTAGGAAAACTATTGGAGGCAGAAGCAGTCAAGGGTAGCTTAGGGTTAGGGTTAGGGTTAGGGTTAGGGTTAGGGTTAGGGTACGGCTTAGGGTACGGTTTCGGGGAGGGGTTCGGGTACGGCTAAGGGTATGGGCTAGGGTTAGGGTTAGGGTTAGTGTTAGGGTTAGGGCTCGGTTTAGGGTACGGGTTAGGATTAGGGTACGCGTTAGGGTAAGGGTAGGGGTTAGGGTTAGGGTACGCGTTAGGGTTAGGGTAGTTATTAAACCTATCCCACTCTCTAGATACCCCTTAGCACGTAAAGGAATATTATTTGGGGGTCCAGCCATGGAGAAGAGTTTAGACACTAGGATAAGATAAGGAACACACCCATTCTCAAGAAATCACATTAGGATTCTCTTTTTAACCTGTTCCTTAAAACACTAGTGCTTAGGAAATCTATTGGAGGCAGAAGCAGTCAAGGGTAGCTTAGGGTTAGGGTTAGGGTTAGGGTTAGGGTACGGCTTAGGGTACGGGTTCGGGGAGGGGTTCGGGTACGGCGTAGGGTATGGGCTAGGGTTAGGGTTAGGGTTAGTGTTAGGGTTAGGGCTCAGTTTAGGGTACGGGTTAGGATTAGGGTACGCGTTAGGGTTAGGGTAGGGGTTAGGTTTAGGGTACGCGTTAGGGTTAGGGTAGTTATTAAACCTATCCCACTCTCTAGATACCCCTTAGCACGTAAAGGAATATTATTTGGGGGTCCAGCCATGGAGAAGAGTTTAGACACTAGGATAAGATAAGGAACACACCCATTCTCAAGAAATCACATTAGGATTCTCTTTTTAACCTGTTCCTTAAAACACTAGTGGTTAGGAAATCTATTGGAGGCAGGAGCAGTCAAGGGTAGCTTAGGGTGAGTGTTAGGGTTATGGTTAGGATTAGGGTACGGCTTAGGGTACGGGTTCGGGGAGGGGTTCGGGTACGGCGTAGGGTATGGGCTAGGGTTAGGGTTAGGGTTAGTGTTAGGGTTAGGGCTCGGTTTAGGGTACGGGTTAGGATTAGGGTACGCGTTAGGGTTAGGGTACGGGTTAGGGTTAGGGTACGCGTTAGGGGTAGGGTAGTTATTAAACCTATCTCACTCTCTAGATACCCCTTAGCACGTAAAGGAATATTATTTGGGGGTCCAGCCATGGAGAAGAGTTTAGACATTAGGATAAGATAAGGAACACACCCATTCTCAAGAAATCACATTAGGATTCTCTTTTTAACCTGTTCCTTAAAACACTAGTGCTTAGGAAATCTATTGGAGGCAGAAGCAGTCAAGGGTAGCTTAGGGTTAGGGTTAGGGTTAGGGTTAGGGTACGGCTTAGGGTACGGGTTCGGGGAGGGGTTCGGGTACGGCGTAGGGTATGGGCTAGGGTTAGGGTTAGGGTTAGTGTTAGGGTTAGGGCTCGGTTTAGGGTACGGGTTAGGATTAGGGTACGCGTTAGGGTTAGGGTAGGGGTTAGGGTTAGGGTACGCGTTAGGGTTAGGGTAGTTATTAAACCTATCCCACTCTCTAGATACCCCTTAGCACGTAAAGGAATATTATTTGGGGGTCCAGCCATGGAGAAGAGTTTAGACACTAGGATAAGATAAGGAACACACCCATTCTCAAGAAATCACATTAGGATTCTCTTTTTAACCTGTTCCTTAAAACACTAGTGGTTAGGAAATCTATTGGAGGCAGGAGCAGTCAAGGGTAGCTTAGGGTGAGTGTTAGGGTTAGGGTTAGGATTAGGGTACGGCTTAGGGTACGGGTTCGGGGAGGGGTTCGGGTACGGCGTAGGGTATGGGCTAGGGTTAGGGTTAGGGTTAGTGTTAGGGTTAGGGCTCGGTTTAGGGTACGGGTTAGGATTAGGGTACGCGTTAGGGTTAGGGTAGGGGTTAGGGTTAGGGTATGCGTTAGGGTTAGGGTAGTTATTAAACCTATCCCACTCTCTAGATACCCCTTAGCACGTAAAGGAATATTATTTGGGGGTCCAGCCATGGAGAAGAGTTTAGACACTAGGATAAGATAAGGAACACACCCATTCTCAAGAAATCACATTAGGATTCTGTTTTTAACCTGTTCCTTAAAACACTAGTGCTTAGGAAATCTATTGGAGGCAGAAGCAGTCAAGGGTAGCTTAGGGTTAGGGTTAGGGTTAGGGTTAGGGTTAGGGTTAGGGTACGGTTTCGGGGAGGGGTTCGGGTACGGCTAAGGGTATGGGCTAGGGTTAGGGTTAGGGTTAGTGTTAGGGTTAGGGCTCGGTTTAGGGTACGGGTTAGGATTAGGGTACGCGTTAGGGTAAGGGTAGGGGTTAGGGTTAGGGTACGCGTTAGGGTTAGGGTAGTTATTAAACCTATCCCACTCTCTAGATACCCCTTAGCACGTAAAGGAATATTATTTGGGGGTCCAGCCATGGAGAAGAGTTTAGACACTAGGATAAGATAAGGAACACACCCATTCTCAAGAAATCACATTAGGATTCTCTTTTTAACCTGTTCCTTAAAACACTAGTGCTTAGGAAATCTATTGGAGGCAGAAGCAGTCAAGGGTAGCTTAGGGTTAGGGTTAGGGTTAGGGTTAGGGTACGGCTTAGGGTACGGCTTAGGGTACGGGTTCGGGGAGGGGTTCGGGTACGGCGTAGGGTATGGGCTAGGGTTAGGGTTAGGGTTAGTGTTAGGGTTAGGGCTCGGTTTAGGGTACGGGTTAGGATTAGGGTACGCGTTAGGGTTAGGGTAGGGGTTAGGGTTAGGGTATGCGTTAGGGGTAGGGTAGTTATTAAACCTATCCCACTCTCTAGATACCCCTTAGCACGTAAAGGAATATTATTTGGGGGTCCAGCCATGGAGAAGAGTTTAGACACTAGGATAAGATAAGGAACACACCCATTCTCAAGAAATCACATTAGGATTCTCTTTTTAACCTGTTCCTTAAAACACTAGTGGTTAGGAAATCTATTGGAGGCAGGAGCAGTCAAGGGTAGCTTAGGGTGAGTGTTAGGGTTAGGGTTAGGATTAGGGTACGGCTTAGGGTACGGGTTCGGGGAGGGGTTCGGGTACGGCGTAGGGTATGGGCTAGGGTTAGGGTTAGGGTTAGTGTTAGGGTTAGGGCTCAGTTTAGGGTACGGGTTAGGATTAGGGTACGCGTTAGGGTTAGGGTAGGGGTTAGGTTTAGGGTACGCGTTAGGGTTAGGGTAGTTATTAAACCTATCCCACTCTCTAGATACCCCTTAGCACGTAAAGGAATATTATTTGGGGGTCCAGCCATGGAGAAGAGTTTAGACACTAGGATAAGATAAGGAACACACCCATTCTCAAGAAATCACATTAGGATTCTCTTTTTAACCTGTTCCTTAAAACACTAGTGGTTAGGAAATCTATTGGAGGCAGGAGCAGTCAAGGGTAGCTTAGGGTGAGTGTTAGGGTTAGGGTTAGGATTAGGGTACGGCTTAGGGTACGGGTTCGGGGAGGGGTTCGGGTACGGCGTAGGGTATGGGCTAGGGTTAGGGTTAGGGTTAGTGTTAGGGTTAGGGCTCGGTTTAGGGTACGGGTTAGGATTAGGGTACGCGTTAGGGTTAGGGTACGGGTTAGGGTTAGGGTACGCGTTAGGGGTAGGGTAGTTATTAAACCTATCTCACTCTCTAGATACCCCTTAGCACGTAAAGGAATATTATTTGGGGGTCCAGCCATGGAGAAGAGTTTAGACACTAGGATAAGATAAGGAACACACCCATTCTCAAGAAATCACATTAGGATTCTCTTTTTAACCTGTTCCTTAAAACACTAGTGCTTAGGAAATCTATTGGAGGCAGAAGCAGTCAAGGGTAGCTTAGGGTTAGGGTTAGGGTTAGGGTTAGGGTACGGCTTAGGGTACGGGTTCGGGGAGGGGTTCGGGTACGGCGTAGGGTATGGGCTAGGGTTAGGGTTAGGGTTAGTGTTAGGGTTAGGGCTCGGTTTAGGGTACGGGTTAGGATTAGGGTACGCGTTAGGGTTAGGGTAGGGGTTAGGGTTAGGGTACGCGTTAGGGTTAGGGTAGTTATTAAACCTATCCCACTCTCTAGATACCCCTTAGCACGTAAAGGAATATTATTTGGGGGTCCAGCCATGGAGAAGAGTTTAGACACTAGGATAAGATAAGGAACACACCCATTCTCAAGAAATCACATTAGGATTCTCTTTTTAACCTGTTCCTTAAAACACTAGTGGTTAGGAAATCTATTGGAGGCAGGAGCAGTCAAGGGTAGCTTAGGGTGAGTGTTAGGGTTAGGGTTAGGATTAGGGTACGGCTTAGGGTACGGGTTCGGGGAGGGGTTCGGGTACGGCGTAGGGTATGGGCTAGGGTTAGGGTTAGGGTTAGTGTTAGGGTTAGGGCTCGGTTTAGGGTACGGGTTAGG
Source organism: Balaenoptera acutorostrata (assembly GCF_949987535.1). Taxonomy (NCBI): domain Eukaryota; kingdom Metazoa; phylum Chordata; class Mammalia; order Artiodactyla; family Balaenopteridae; genus Balaenoptera; species Balaenoptera acutorostrata. The sequence goes on from NW_026646454.1 coordinate 850,770, forward strand.
ATTAGGGTACGCGTTAGGGTTAGGGTAGGGGTTAGGGTTAGGGTATGCGTTAGGGTTAGGGTAGTTATTAAACCTATCCCACTCTCTAGATACCCCTTAGCACGTAAAGGAATATTATTTGGGGGTCCAGCCATGGAGAAGAGTTTAGACACTAGGATAAGATAAGGAACACACCCATTCTCAAGAAATCACATTAGGATTCTGTTTTTAACCTGTTCCTTAAAACACTAGTGCTTAGGAAATCTATTGGAGGCAGAAGCAGTCAAGGGTAGCTTAGGGTTAGGGTTAGGGTTAGGGTTAGGGTTAGGGTTAGGGTTAGGGTACGGCTTAGGGTACGGTTTCGGGGAGGGGTTCGGGTACGGCTAAGGGTATGGGCTAGGGTTAGGGTTAGGGTTAGTGTTAGGGTTAGGGCTCGGTTTAGGGTACGGGTTAGGATTAGGGTACGCGTTAGGGTAAGGGTAGGGGTTAGGGTTAGGGTACGCGTTAGGTTTAGGGTAGTTATTAAACCTATCCCACTCTCTAGATACCCCTTAGCACGTAAAGGAATATTATTTGGGGGTCCAGCCATGGAGAAGAGTTTAGACACTAGGATAAGATAAGGAACACACCCATTCTCAAGAAATCACATTAGGATTCTCTTTTTAACCTGTTCCTTAAAACACTAGTGCTTAGGAAATCTATTGGAGGCAGAAGCAGTCAAGGGTAGCTTAGGGTTAGGGTTAGGGTTAGGGTTAGGGTACGGCTTAGGGTACGGGTTCGGGGAGGGGTTCGGGTACGGCGTAGGGTATGGGCTAGGTTTAGGGTTAGGGTTAGTGTTAGGGTTAGGGCTCAGTTTAGGGTACGGGTTAGGATTAGGGTATGCGTTAGGGTTAGGGTAGGGGTTAGGTTTAGGGTACGCGTTAGGGTTAGGGTAGTTATTAAACCTATCCCACTCTCTAGATACCCCTTAGCACGTAAAGGAATATTATTTGGGGGTCCAGCCATGGAGAAGAGTTTAGACACTAGGATAAGATAAGGAACACACCCATTCTCAAGAAATCACATTAGGATTCTCTTTTTAACCTGTTCCTTAAAACACTAGTGGTTAGGAAATCTATTGGAGGCAGGAGCAGTCAAGGGTAGCTTAGGGTGAGTGTTAGGGTTAGGGTTAGGATTAGGGTACGGCTTAGGGTACGGGTTCGGGGAGGGGTTCGGGTACGGCGTAGGGTATGGTCTAGGGTTAGGGTTAGGGTTAGTGTTAGGGTTAGGGCTCGGTTTAGGGTACGGGTTAGGATTAGGGTACGCGTTAGGGTTAGGGTACGGGTTAGGGTTAGGGTACGCGTTAGGGGTAGGGTAGTTATTAAACCTATCCCACTCTCTAGATACCCCTTAGCACGTAAAGGAATATTATTTGGGGGTCCAGCCATGGAGAAGAGTTTAGACACTAGGATAAGATAAGGAACACACCCATTCTCAAGAAATCACATTAGGATTCACTTTTTAACCTGTTCCTTAAAACACTAGTGCTTAGGAAATCTATTGGAGGCAGAAGCAGTCAAGGGTAGCTTAGGGTTAGTGTTAGGGTTAGGGTTAGGGTACGGCTTAGGGTACGGGTTCGGGGAGGGGTTCGGGTACGGCGTAGGGTATGGGCTAGGGTTAGGGTTAGGGTTAGTGTTAGGGTTAGGGCTCGGTTTAGGGTACGGGTTAGGATTAGGGTACGCGTTAGGGTTAGGGTAGGGGTTAGGGTTAGGGTATGCGTTAGGGTTAGGGTAGTTATTGAACCTATCCCACTCTCTAGATACCCCTTAGCACGTAAAGGAATATTATTTGGGGGTCCAGCCATGGAGAAGAGTTTAGACACTAGGATAAGATAAGGAACACACCCATTCTCAAGAAATCACATTAGGATTCTGTTTTTAACCTGTTCCTTAAAACACTAGTGCTTAGGAAATCTATTGGAGGCAGAAGCAGTCAAGGGTAGCTTAGGGTTAGGGTTAGGGTTAGGGTTAGGGTTAGGGTTAGGGTACGGCTTAGGGTACGGTTTCGGGGAGGGGTTCGGGTACGGCTAAGGGTATGGGCTAGGGTTAGGGTTAGGGTTAGTGTTAGGGTTAGGGCTCGGTTTAGGGTACGGGTTAGGATTAGGGTACGCGTTAGGGTAAGGGTAGGGGTTAGGGTTAGGGTACGCGTTAGGGTTAGGGTAGTTATTAAACCTATCCCACTCTCTAGATACCCCTTAGCACGTAAAGGAATATTATTTGGGGGTCCAGCCATGGAGAAGAGTTTAGACACTAGGATAAGATAAGGAACACACCCATTCTCAAGAAATCACATTAGGATTCTCTTTTTAACCTGTTCCTTAAAACACTAGTGCTTAGGAAATCTATTGGAGGCAGAAGCAGTCAAGGGTAGCTTAGGGTTAGGGTTAGGGTTAGGGTTAGGGTACGGCTTAGGGTACGGGTTCGGGGAGGGGTTCGGGTACGGCGTAGGGTATGGGCTAGGGTTAGGGTTAGGGTTAGTGTTAGGGTTAGGGCTCAGTTTAGGGTACGGGTTAGGATTAGGGTACGCGTTAGGGTTAGGGTAGGGGTTAGGTTTAGGGTACGCGTTAGGGTTAGGGTAGTTATTAAACCTATCCCACTCTCTAGATACCCCTTAGCACGTAAAGGAATATTATTTGGGGGTCCAGCCATGGAGAAGAGTTTAGACACTAGGATAAGATAAGGAACACACCCATTCTCAAGAAATCACATTAGGATTCTCTTTTTAACCTGTTCCTTAAAACACTAGTGGTTAGGAAATCTATTGGAGGCAGGAGCAGTCAAGGGTAGCTTAGGGTGAGTGTTAGGGTTAGGGTTAGGATTAGGGTACGGCTTAGGGTACGGGTTCGGGGAGGGGTTCGGGTACGGCGTAGGGTATGGGCTAGGGTTAGGGTTAGGGTTAGTGTTAGGGTTAGGGCTCGGTTTAGGGTACGGGTTAGGATTAGGGTACGCGTTAGGGTTAGGGTACGGGTTAGGGTTAGGGTACGCGTTAGGGGTAGGGTAGTTATTAAACCTATCTCACTCTCTAGATACCCCTTAGCACGTAAAGGAATATTATTTGGGGGTCCAGCCATGGAGAAGAGTTTAGACATTAGGATAAGATAAGGAACACACCCATTCTCAAGAAATCACATTAGGATTCTCTTTTTAACCTGTTCCTTAAAACACTAGTGCTTAGGAAATCTATTGGAGGCAGAAGCAGTCAAGGGTAGCTTAGGGTTAGGGTTAGGGTTAGGGTTAGGGTACGGCTTAGGGTACGGGTTCGGGGAGGGGTTCGGGTACGGCGTAGGGTATGGGCTAGGGTTAGGGTTAGGGTTAGTGTTAGGGTTAGGGCTCGGTTTAGGGTATGGTTAGGATTAGGGTACGCGTTAGGGTTAGGGTAGGGGTTAGGGTTAGGGTACGCGTTAGGGTTAGGGTAGTTATTAAACCTATCCCACTCTCTAGATACCCCTTAGCACGTAAAGGAATATTTTTTGGGGGTCCAGCCATGGAGAAGAGTTTAGACACTAGGATAAGATAAGGAACACACCCATTCTCAAGAAATCACATTAGGATTCTCTTTTTTACCTGTTCCTTAAAACACTAGTGCTTTGGAAATCTATTGGAGGCAGAAGCAGTCAAGGGTAGCTTAGGGTTAGGGTTAGGGTTAGGGTTAGGGTTAGGGTACGGCTTAGGGTACGGGTTTGGGGAGGGGTTCGGGTACGGCGTAGGGTATGGGCTAGGGTTAGGGTTAGGGTTTGTGTTAGGGTTAGGGCTCGGTTTAGGGTACGGGTTAGGATTAGGGTACGCGTTAGGGTTAGGGTAGGGGTTAGGGTTAGGGTACGCGTTAGGGTTAGGGTAGTTATTAAACCTATCCCACTCTCTAGATACCCCTTAGCACGTAAAGGAATATTATTTGGGGGTCCAGCCATGGAGAAGAGTTTAGACACTAGGATAAGATAAGGAACACACCCATTCTCAAGAAATCACATTAGGATTCTCTTTTTAACCTGTTCCTTAAAACACTAGTGCTTAGGAAATCTATTGGAGGCAGAAGCAGTCAAGGGTAGCTTAGGGTTAGGGTTAGGGTTAGGGTTAGGGTACGGCTTAGGGTACGGCTTAGGGTACGGGTTCGGGGAGGGGTTCGGGTACGGCGTAGGGTATGGGCTAGGGTTAGGGTTAGGGTTAGTGTTAGGGTTAGGGCTCGGTTTAGGGTACGGGTTAGGATTAGGGTACGCGTTAGGGTTAGGGTAGGGGTTAGGGTTAGGGTATGCGTTAGGGTTAGGGTAGTTATTAAACCTATCCCACTCTCTAGATACCCCTTAGCACGTAAAGGAATATTATTTGGGGGTCCAGCCATGGAGAAGAGTTTAGACACTAGGATAAGATAAGGAACACACCCATTCTCAAGAAATCACATTAGGATTCTCTTTTTAACCTGTTCCTTAAAACACTAGTGCTTAGGAAATCTATTGGAGGCAGAAGCAGTAAAGGGTAGCTTAGGGTTAGGGTTAGGGTTAGGGTTAGGGTTAGGGTACGGCTTAGGGTACGGGTTCGGGGAGGGGTTCGGGTACGGCGTAGGGTATGGGCTAGGGTTAGGGTTAGGGTTAGTGTTAGGGTTAGGGCTCGGTTTAGGGTACGGGTTAGGATTAGGGTACGCGTTAGGGTTAGGGTAGGGGTTAGGGTTAGGGTACGCGTTAGGGTTAGGGTAGTTATTAAACCTATCCCACTCTCTAGATACCCCTTAGCACGTAAAGGAATATTATTTGGGGGTCCAGCCATGGAGAAGAGTTTAGACACTAGGATAAGATAAGGAACACACCCATTCTCAAGAAATCACATTAGGATTCTCTTTTTAACCTGTTCCTTAAAACACTAGGGCTTAGGAAATCTATTGGAGGCAGAAGCAGTCAAGGGTAGCTTAGGGTTAGGGTTAGGGTTAGGGTTAGGGATAGGGTACGGCTTAGGGTACGGGTTCGGGGAGGGGTTCGGGTACGGCGTAGGGTATGGGCTAGGGTTAGGGTTAGGGTTAGTGTTAGGGTTAGGGCTCGGTTTAGGGTACGGTTTAGGATTAGGGTACGCGTTAGAGTTAGGGTAGGGGTTAGGGTTAGGGTACGCGTTAGGGTTAGGGTAGTTATTAAACCTATCCCACTCTCTAGATACCCCTTAGCACGTAAAGGAATATTATTTGGGGGTCCAGCCATGGAGAAGAGTTTAGACACTAGGATAAGATAAGGAACACACCCATTCTCAAGAAATCACATTAGGATTCTCTTTTTAACCTGTTCCTTAAAACACTAGGGCTTAGGAAATCTATTGGAGGCAGAAGCAGTCAAGGGTAGCTTAGGGTTAGGGTTAGGGTTAGGGTTAGGGTACGGCTTAGGGTACGGGTTCGGGGAGGGGTTCGGGTACGGCGTAGGGTATGGGCTAGGGTTAGGGTTAGGGTTAGTGTTAGGGTTAGGGCTCGGTTTAGGGTATGGGTTAGGATTAGGGTACGCGTTAGGGTTAGGGTAGGGGTTAGGGTTAGGGTACGCGTTAGGGTTAGGGTAGTTATTAAACCTATCCCACTCTCTAGATACCCCTTAGCACGTAAAGGAATATTATTTGGGGGTCCAGCCATGGAGAAGAGTTTAGACACTAGGATAAGATAAGGAACACACCCATTCTCAAGAAATCACATTAGGATTCTCTTTTTAACCTGTTCCTTAAAACACTAGTGCTTAGGAAATCTATTGGAGGCAGAAGCAGTCAAGGGTAGCTTAGGGTTAGGGTTAGGGTTAGGGTTAGGGTTAGGGTACGGCTTAGGGTACGGGTTCGGGGAGGGGTTCGGGTATGGCGTAGGGTATGGGCTAGGGTTAGGGTTAGTCTTAGGGTTAGGGCTCGGTTTAGGGTACGGGTTAGGATTAGGGTACGCGTTAGTGTTAGGGTAGGGGTTAGGGTTAGGGTACGCGTTAGGGGTAGGGTAGTTATTAAACCTATCCCACTCTCTAGATACCCCTTTGCACGTAAAGGAATATTTTTTGGGGGTCCAGCCATGGAGAAGAGTTTAGACACTAGGATAAGATAAGGAACACACCCATTCTCAAGAAATCACATTAGGATTCTCTTTTTAACCTGTTTCTTAAAACACTAGTGATTAGGAAATCTATTGGAGGCAGAAGCAGTCAAGGGTAGCTTAGGGTTAGGGTTAGGGTTAGGGTACGGCTTAGGGTACGGGTTCGGGGAGGGGTTCGGGTACGGCGTAGGGTATGGGCTAGGGTTAGGGTTAGGGTTTGTGTTAGGGTTAGGGCTCGGTTTAGGGTACGGGTTAGGATTAGGGTACGCGTTAGGGTTAGGGTAGGGGTTAGGGTTAGGGTACGCGTTAGGGTTAGGGTAGTTATTAAACCTATCCCACTCTCTAGATACCCCTTAGCACGTAAAGGAATATTATTTGGGGGTCCAGCCATGGAGAAGAGTTTAGACACTAGGATAAGATAAGGAACACACCCATTCTCAAGAAATCACATTAGGATTCTCTTTTTAACCTGTTCCTTAAAACACTAGTGCTTAGGAAATCTATTGGAGGCAGAAGCTGTCAAGGGTAGCTTAGGGTTAGGGTTAGGGTTAGGGTACGGCTTAGGGTACGGGTTCGGGGAGGGGTTCGGGTACGGCGTAGGGTATGGGCTAGGGTTAGGGTTAGGGTTAGTGTTAGGGTTAGGGCTCGGTTTAGGGTACGGGTTAGGATTAGGGTACGAGTAAGGGTTAGGGTAGGGGTTAGGGTTAGGGTATGCGTTAGGGTTAGGGTAGTTATTAAACCTATCCCACTCTCTAGATACCCCTTAGCACGTAAAGGAATATTATTTGGGGGTCCAGCCATGGAGAAGAGTTTAGACACTAGGATAAGATAAGGAACACACCCATTCTCAAGAAATCAAATTAGGATTCTCTTTTTAACCTGTTCCTTAAAACACTAGTGCTTAGGAAATCTATTGGAGGCAGAAGCAGTAAAGGGTAGCTTAGGGTTAGGGTTAGGGTTAGGGTTAGGGTTAGGGTACGGCTTAGGGTACGGGTTCGGGGAGGGGTTCGGGTACGGCGTAGGGTATGGGCTAGGGTTAGGGTTAGGGTTAGTGTTAGGGTTAGGGCTCGGTTTAGGGTACGGGTTAGGATTAGGGTACGCGTTAGGGTTAGGGTAGGGGTTAGGGTTAGGGTACGCGTTAGGGTTAGGGTAGTTATTAAACCTATCCCACTCTCTAGATACCCCTTAGCACGTAAAGGAATATTATTTGGGGGTCCAGCCATGGAGAAGAGTTTAGACACTAGGATAAGATAAGGAACACACCCATTCTCAAGAAATCACATTAGGATTCTCTTTTTAACCTGTTCCTTAAAACACTAGGGCTTAGGAAATCTATTGGAGGCAGAAGCAGTCAAGGGTAGCTTAGGGTTAGGGTTAGGGTTAGGGTTAGGGTTAGGGTACGGCTTAGGGTACGGGTTCGGGGAGGGGTTCGGGTACGGCGTAGGGTATGGGCTAGGGTTAGGGTTAGGGTTAGTGTTAGGGTTAGGGCTCGGTTTAGGGTACGGTTTAGGATTAGGGTACGCGTTAGGGTTAGGGTAGGGGTTAGGGTTAGGGTACGCGTTAGGGTTAGGGTAGTTATTAAACCTATCCCACTCTCTAGATACCCCTTAGCACGTAAAGGAATATTATTTGGGGGTCCAGCCATGGAGAAGAGTTTAGACACTAGGATAAGATAAGGAACACACCCATTCTCAAGAAATCACATTAGGATTCTCTTTTTAACCTGTTCCTTAAAACACTAGGGCTTAGGAAATCTATTGGAGGCAGAAGCAGTCAAGGGTAGCTTAGGGTTAGGGTTAGGGTTAGGGTTAGGGTACGGCTTAGGGTACGGGTTCGGGGAGGGGTTCGGGTACGGCGTAGGGTATGGGCTAGGGTTAGGGTTAGGGTTAGTGTTAGGGTTAGGGCTCGGTTTAGGGTATGGGTTAGGATTAGGGTACGCGTTAGGGTTAGGGTAGGGGTTAGGGTTAGGGTACGCGTTAGGGTTAGGGTAGTTATTAAACCTATCCCACTCTCTAGATACCCCTTAGCACGTAAAGGAATATTATTTGGGGGTCCAGCCATGGAGAAGAGTTTAGACACTAGGATAAGATAAGGAACACACCCATTCTCAAGAAATCACATTAGGATTCTCTTTTTAACCTGTTCCTTAAAACACTAGTGCTTAGGAAATCTATTGGAGGCAGAAGCAGTCAAGGGTAGCTTAGGGTTAGGGTTAGGGTTAGGGTTAGGGTTAGGGTACGGCTTAGGGTACGGGTTCGGGGAGGGGTTCGGGTACGGCGTAGGGTATGGGCTAGGGTTAGGGTTAGTCTTAGGGTTAGGGCTCGGTTTAGGGTACGGGTTAGGATTAGGGTACGCGTTAGTGTTAGGGTAGGGGTTAGGGCTAGGGTACGCGTTAGGGGTAGGGTAGTTATTAAACCTATCCCACTCTCTAGATACCCCTTTGCACGTAAAGGAATATTTTTTGGGGGTCGAGCCATGGAGAAGAGTTTAGACACTAGGATAAGATAAGGAACACACCCATTCTCAAGAAATCACATTAGGATTCTCTTTTTTACCTGTTCCTTAAAACACTAGTGCTTTGGAAATCTATTGGAGGCAGAAGCAGTCAAGGGTAGCTTAGGGTTAGGGTTAGGGTTAGGGTTAGGGTTAGGGTACGGCTTAGGGTACGGGTTTGGGGAGGGGTTCGGGTACGGCGTAGGGTATGGGCTAGGGTTAGGGTTAGGGTTTGTGTTAGGGTTAGGGCTCGGTTTAGGGTACGGGTTAGGATTAGGGTACGCGTTAGGGTTAGGGTAGGGGTTAGGGTTAGGGTACGCGTTAGGGTTAGGGTAGTTATTAAACCTATCCCACTCTCTAGATACCCCTTAGCACGTAAAGGAATATTATTTGGGGGTCCAGCCATGGAGAAGAGTTTAGACACTAGGATAAGATAAGGAACACACCCATTCTCAAGAAATCACATTAGGATTCTCTTTTTAACCTGTTCCTTAAAACACTAGTGCTTAGGAAATCTATTGGAGGCAGAAGCTGTCAAGGGTAGCTTAGGGTTAGGGTTAGGGTTAGGGTACGGCTTAGGGTACGGGTTCGGGGAGGGGTTCGGGTACGGCGTAGGGTATGGGCTAGGGTTAGGGTTAGGGTTAGTGTTAGGGTTAGGGCTCGGTTTAGGGTACGGGTTAGGATTAGGGTACGCGTTAGGGTTAGGGTAGGGGTTAGGGTTAGGGTATGCGTTAGGGTTAGGGTAGTTATTAAACCTATCCCACTCTCTAGATACCCCTTAGCACGTAAAGGAATATTATTTGGGGGTCCAGCCATGGAGAAGAGTTTAGACACTAGGATAAGATAAGGAACACACCCATTCTCAAGAAATCAAATTAGGATTCTCTTTTTAACCTGTTCCTTAAAACACTAGTGCTTAGGAAATCTATTGGAGGCAGAAGCAGTAAAGGGTAGCTTAGGGTTAGGGTTAGGGTTAGGGTTAGGGTTAGGGTACGGCTTAGGGTACGGGTTCGGGGAGGGGTTCGGGTACGGCGTAGGGTATGGGCTAGGGTTAGGGTTAGGGTTAGTGTTAGGGTTAGGGCTCGGTTTAGGGTACGGGTTAGGATTAGGGTACGCGTTAGGGTTAGGGTAGGGGTTAGGGTTAGGGTACGCGTTAGGGTTAGGGTAGTTATTAAACCTATCTCACTCTCTAGATACCCCTTAGCACGTAAAGGAATATTATTTGGGGGTCCAGCCATGGAGAAGAGTTTAGACACTAGGATAAGATAAGGAACACACCCATTCTCAAGAAATCACATTAGGATTCTCTTTTTAACCTGTTCCTTAAAACACTAGGGCTTAGGAAATCTATTGGAGGCAGAAGCAGTCAAGGGTAGCTTAGGGTTAGGGTTAGGGTTAGGGTTAGGGTTAGGGTTAGGGTACGGCTTAGGGTACGGGTTCGGGGAGGGGTTCGGGTACGGCGTAGGGTATGGGCTAGGGTTAGGGTTAGGGTTAGTGTTAGGGTTAGGGCTCGGTTTAGGGTACGGTTTAGGATTAGGGTACGCGTTAGGGTTAGGGTAGGGGTTAGGGTTAGGGTACGCGTTAGGGTTAGGGTAGTTATTAAACCTATCCCACTCTCTAGATACCCCTTAGCACGTAAAGGAATATTATTTGGGGGTCCAGCCATGGAGAAGAGTTTAGACACTAGGATAAGATAAGGAACACACCCATTCTCAAGAAATCACATTAGGATTCTCTTTTTAACCTGTTCCTTAAAACACTAGTGCTTAGGAAATCTATTGGAGGCAGAAGCAGTCAAGGGTAGCTTAGGGTTAGGGTTAGGGTTAGGGTTAGGGTACGGCTTAGGGTACGGGTTCGGGGAGGGGTTCGGGTACGGCGTAGGGTATGGGCTAGGGTTAGGGTTAGGGTTAGTGTTAGGGTTAGGGCTCGGTTTAGGGTATGGGTTAGGATTAGGGTACGCGTTAGGGTTAGGGTAGGCGTTAGGGTTAGGGTACGCGTTAGGGTTAGGGTAGTTATTAAACCTATCCCACTCTCTAGATACCCCTTAGCACGTAAAGGAATATTATTTGGGGGTCCAGCCATGGAGAAGAGTTTAGACACTAGGATAAGATAAGGAACACACCCATTCTCAAGAAATCACATTAGGATTCTCTTTTTAACCTGTTCCTTAAAACACTAGTGCTTAGGAAATCTATTGGAGGCAGAAGCAGTCAAGGGTAGCTTAGGGTTAGGGTTAGGGTATGGCTTAGGGTACGGGTTCGGGGAGGTGTTCGGGTACGGCGTAGGGTATGGGCTAGGGTTAGGGTAAGGGTTAGTGTTAGGGTTAGGGCTCGGTTTAGGGTACAGGTTAGGATTAGGGTACGCGTTAGGGTTAGGGTAGGGGTTAGGGTTAGGGTAGTTATTAAACCTATCCCACTCTCTAGATACCCCTTAGCACGTAAAGGAATATTATTTGGGGGTCCAGCCATGGAGAAGAGTTTAGACACTAGGATAAGATAAGGAACACACCCATTCTCAAGAAATCACATTAGGATTCTCTTTTTAACCTGTTCCTTAAAACACTAGGGCTTAGGAAATCTATTGGAGGCAGAAGCAGTCAAGGGTAGCTTAGGGTTAGGGTTAGGGTTAGGGTTAGGGTACGGCTTAGGGTACGGGTTCGGGGAGGGGTTCGGGTACGGCATAGGGTATGGGCTAGGGTTAGGGTTAGGGTTAGTGTTAGGGTTAGGGCTCGGTTTAGGGTATGGGTTAGGATTAGGGTACGCGTTAGGGTTAGGGTAGGGGTTAGGGTTAGGGTATGCGTTAGGGTTAGGGTAGTTATTAAACCTATCCCACTGTCTAGATACCCCTTAGCACGTAAAGGAATATTATTTGGGGGTCCAGCCATGGAGAAGAGTTTAGACACTAGGATAAGATAAGGAACACACCCATTCTCAAGAAATCACATTAGGATTCTCTTTTTAACCTGTTCCTTAAGACACTAGTGCTTAGGAAATCTATTGGAGGCAGAAGCAGTCAAGGGTAGCTTAGGGTTAGGGTTAGGGTTAGGGTTAGGGTTAGGGTATGGCTTAGGGTACGGGTTCGGGGAGGTGTTCGGGTACGGCGTAGGGTATGGGCTAGGGTTAGGGTAAGGGTTATTGTTAGGGTTAGGGCTCGGTTTAGGGTACGGGTTAGGATTAGGGTACGCGTTAGGCTTAGGGTAGGGGTTAGGGTTAGGGTAGTTATTAAACCTATCCCACTCTCTAGATACCCCTTAGCACGTAAAGGAATATTATTTGGGGGTCCAGCCATGGAGAAGAGTTTAGACACTAGGATAAGATAAGGAACACACCCATTCTCAAGAAATCACATAAGGATTCTCTTTTTAACCTGTTCCTTAAAACACTAGTGGTTAGGAAATCTATTGGAGGCAGGAGCAGTCAAGGGTAGCTTAGGGTGAGTGTTAGGGTTAGGGTTAGGATTAGGGTACGGCTTAGGGTACGGGTTCGGGGAAGGGTTCAGGTACGGCGTAGGGTATGGGCTAGGGTTAGGGTTAGGGTTAGTGTTAGGGTTAGGGCTCGGTTTAGGGTACGGGTTAGGATTAGGGTACGCGTTAGGGTTAGGGTAGGGGTTAGGGTTAGGGTACGCGTTAGGGGTAGGGTAGTTATTAAACCTATCCCACTCTCTAGATACCCCTTAGCACGTAAAGGAATATTATTTGGGGGTCCAGCCATGTAGAAGAGTTTAGACACTAGGATAAGATAAGGAACACACCCATTCTCAAGAAATCACATTAGGATTCTCTTTTTAACCTGTTCCTTAAAACACTAGTGCTTAGGAAATCTATTGGAGGCAGAAGCTGTCAAGGGTAGCTTAGGGTTAGGGATAGGGTTAGGTTACGGCTTAGGGTACGGGTTCGGGGAGGGGTTCGGGTACGGCGTAGGGTATGGGCTAGGGTTAGGGTTAGGGTTAGTGTTAGGGTTAGGGCTCGGTTTAGGGTACGGGTTAGGATTAGGGTACGCGTTAGGGTTAGGGTAGGGGTTAGGGTTAGGGTATGCGTTAGGGTTAGGGTAGTTATTAAACCTATCCCACTCTCTAGATACCCCTTAGCACGTAAAGGAATATTATTTGGGGGTCCAGCCATGGAGAAGAGTTTAGACACTAGGATAAGATAAGGAACACACCCATTCTCAAGAAATCAAATTAGGATTCTCTTTTTAACCTGTTCCTTAAAACACTAGTGCTTAGGAAATCTATTGGAGGCAGAAGCAGTAAAGGGTAGCTTAGGGTTAGGGTTAGGGTTAGGGTTAGGGTTAGGGTACGGCTTAGGGTACGGGTTCGGGGAGGGGTTCGGGTACGGCGTAGGGTATGGGCTAGGGTTAGGGTTAGGGTTAGTGTTAGGGTTAGGGCTCGGTTTAGGGTACGGGTTAGGATTAGGGTACGCGTTAGGGTTAGGGTAGGGGTTAGGGTTAGGGTACGCGTTAGGGTTAGGGTAGTTATTAAACCTATCCCACTCTCTAGATACCCCTTAGCACGTAAAGGAATATTATTTGGGGGTCCAGCCATGGAGAAGAGTTTAGACACTAGGATAAGATAAGGAACACACCCATTCTCAAGAAATCACATTAGGATTCTCTTTTTAACCTGTTCCTTAAAACACTAGGGCTTAGGAAATCTATTGGAGGCAGAAGCAGTCAAGGGTAGCTTAGGGTTAGGGTTAGGGTTAGGGTTAGGGTTAGGGTACGGCTTAGGGTACGGGTTCGGGGAGGGGTTCGGGTACGGCGTAGGGTATGGGCTAGGGTTAGGGTTAGGGTTAGTGTTAGGGTTAGGGCTCGGTTTAGGGTACGGTTTAGGATTAGGGTACGCGTTAGGGTTAGGGTATGGGTTAGGGTTAGGGTACGCGTTAGGGTTAGGGTAGTTATTAAACCTATCCCACTCTCTAGATACCCCTTAGCACGTAAAGGAATATTATTTGGGGGTCCAGCCATGGAGAAGAGTTTAGACACTAGGATAAGATAAGGAACACACCCATTCTCAAGAAATCACATTAGGATTCTCTTTTTAACCTGTTCCTTAAAACACTAGGGCTTAGGAAATCTATTGGAGGCAGAAGCAGTCAAGGGTAGCTTAGGGTTAGGGTTAGGGTTAGGGTTAGGGTACGGCTTAGGGTACGGGTTCGGGGAGGGGTTCGGGTACGGCGTAGGGTATGGGCTAGGGTTAGGGTTAGGGTTAGTGTTAGGGTTAGGGCTCGGTTTAGGGTATGGGTTAGGATTAGGGTACGCGTTAGGGTTAGGGTAGGGGTTAGGGTTAGGGTACGCGTTAGGGTTAGGGTAGTTATTAAACCTATCCCACTCTCTAGATACCCCTTAGCACGTAAAGGAATATTATTTGGGGGTCCAGCCATGGAGAAGAGTTTAGACACTAGGATAAGATAAGGAACACACCCATTCTCAAGAAATCACATTAGGATTCTCTTTTTAACCTGTTACTTAAAACACTAGTGCTTAGGAAATCTATTGGAGGCAGAAGCAGTCAAGGGTAGCTTAGGGTTAGGGTTAGGGTATGGCTTAGGGTACGGGTTCGGGGAGGTGTTCGGGTACGGCGTAGGGTATGGGCTAGGGTTAGGGTAAGGGTTAGTGTTAGGGTTAGGGCTCGGTTTAGGGTACGGGTTAGGATTAGGGTACGCGTTAGGGTTAGGGTAGGGGTTAGGGTTAGGGTAGTTATTAAACCTATCCCACTCTCTAGATACCCCTTAGCACGTAAAGGAATATTATTTGGGGGTCCAGCCATGGAGAAGAGTTTAGACACTAGGATAAGATAAGGAACACACCCATTCTCAAGAAATCACATTAGGATTCTCTTTTTAACCTGTTCCTTAAAACACTAGTGCTTAGGAAATCTATTGGAGGCAGAAGCAGTCAAGGGTAGCTTAGGGTTAGGGTTAGGGTTAGGGTTAGGGTTAGGGTTAGGGTACGGCTTAGGGTACGGGTTCGGGGAGGGGTTCGGGTACGGCGTAGGGTATGGGCTAGGGTTAGGGTTAGGGTTAGTGTTAGGGTTAGGGCTCGGTTTAGGGTACGGGTTAGGATTAGGGTACGCGTTAGGGTTAGGGTAGGGGTTAGGGTTAGGGTACGCGTTAGGATTAGGGTAGTTATTAAACCTATCCCACTCTCTAGATACCCCTTAGCACGTAAAGGAATATTATTTGGGGGTCCAGCCATGGAGAAGAGTTTAGACACTAGGATAAGATAAGGAACACACCCATTCTCAAGAAATCACATTAGGATTCTCTTTTTAACCTGTTCCTTAAAACACTAGGGCTTAGGAAATCTATTGGAGGCAGAAGCAGTCAAGGGTAGCTTAGGGTTAGGGTTAGGGTTAGGGTTAGGGTACGGCTTAGGGTACGGGTTCGGGGAGGGGTTCGGGTACGGCATAGGGTATGGGCTAGGGTTAGGGTTAGGGTTAGTGTTAGGGTTAGGGCTCGGTTTAGGGTATGGGTTAGGATTAGGGTACGCGTTAGGGTTAGGGTAGGGGTTAGGGTTAGGGTATGCGTTAGGGTTAGGGTAGTTATTAAACCTATCCCACTCTCTAGATACCCCTTAGCACGTAAAGGAATATTATTTGGGGGTCCAGCCATGGAGAAGAGTTTAGACACTAGGATAAGATAAGGAACACACCCATTCTCAAGAAATCACATTAGGATTCTCTTTTTAACCTGTTCCTTAAGACACTAGTGCTTAGGAAATCTATTGGAGGCAGAAGCAGTCAAGGGTAGCTTAGGGTTAGGGTTAGGGTTAGGGTTAGGGTTAGGGTATGGCTTAGGGTACGGGTTCGGGGAGGTGTTCGGGTACGGCGTAGGGTATGGGCTAGGGTTAGGGTAAGGGTTAGTGTTAGGGTTAGGGCTCGGTTTAGGGTACGGGTTAGGATTAGGGTACGCGTTAGGCTTAGGGTAGGGGTTAGGGTTAGGGTAGTTATTAAACCTATCCCACTCTCTAGATACCCCTTAGCACGTAAAGGAATATTATTTGGGGGTCCAGCCATGGAGAAGAGTTTAGACACTAGGATAAGATAAGGAACACACCCATTCTCAAGAAATCACATAAGGATTCTCTTTTTAACCTGTTCCTTAAAACACTAGTGGTTAGGAAATCTATTGGAGGCAGGAGCAGTCAAGGGTAGCTTAGGGTGAGTGTTAGGGTTAGGGTTAGGATTAGGGTACGGCTTAGGGTACGGGTTCGGGGAAGGGTTCAGGTACGGCGTAGGGTATGGGCTAGGGTTAGGGTTAGGGTTAGTGTTAGGGTTAGGGCTCGGTTTAGGGTACGGGTTAGGATTAGGGTACGCGTTAGGGTTAGGGTAGGGGTTAGGGTTAGGGTACGCGTTAGGGGTAGGGTAGTTATTAAACCTATCCCACTCTCTAGATACCCCTTAGCACGTAAAGGAATATTATTTGGGGGTCCAGCCATGTAGAAGAGTTTAGACACTAGGATAAGATAAGGAACACACCCATTCTCAAGAAATCACATTAGGATTCTCTTTTTAACCTGTTCCTTAAAACACTAGTGCTTAGGAAATCTATTGGAGGCAGAAGCAGTCAAGGGTAGCTTAGGGTAAGGGTTAGGGTTAGGGTTAGGGTTAAGGTATGGCTTAGGGTACGGGTTCGGGGAGGTGTTCGGGTACGGCGTAGGGTATGGGCTAGGGTTAGGGTTAGTGTTAGGTTTAGGGCTCGGTTTAGGGTACGGGTTAGGATTAGGGTACGCGTTAGGGTTAGGGTAGGGGTTAGGGTTAGGGTACGCGTTAGGGTTAGGGTAGTTATTAAACCTATCCCACTCTCTAGATACCCCTTAGCACGTAAAGGAATATTATTTGGGGGTCCAGCCATGGAGAAGAGTTTAGACACTAGGATAAGATAAGGAACACACCCATTCTCAAGAAATCACATTAGGATTCTCTTTTTAACCTGTTCCTTAAAACACTAGTGGTTAGGAAATCTATTGGAGGCAGGAGCAGTCAAGGGTAGCTTAGGGTGAGTGTTACGGTTAGGGTTAGGATTAGGGTACGGCTTAGGGTACGGGTTCGGGGAGGGGTTCGGGTACGGCGTAGGGTATGGGCTAGGGTTAGGGTTAGGGTTAGTGTTAGGGTTAGGGCTCGGTTTAGGGTACGGGTTAGGATTAGGGTACGCGTTAGGGTTAGGGTAGGGGTTAGGGTTAGGGTACGCGTTAGGGGTAGGGTAGTTATTAAACCTATCCCACTCTCTAGATACCCCTTAGCACGTAAAGGAATATTATTTGGGGGTCCAGCCATGGAGAAGAGTTTAGACACTAGGATAAGATAAGGAACACACCCATTCTCAAGAAATCACATTAGGATTCTCTTTTTAACCTGTTCCTTAAAACACTAGTGCTTAGGAAATCTATTGTAGGCAGAAGCAGTCAAGGGTAGCTTAGGGTTAGGGTTAGGGTTAGGGTTAGGGTACGGCTTAGGGTACGGGTTCGGGGAGGGGTTCGGGTACGGCGTAGGGTATGGGCTAGGGTTAGGGTTAGGGTTAGTGTTAGGGTTAGGGCTCGGTTTAGGGTATGGGTTAGGATTAGGGTACGCGTTAGGGTTAGGGTAGGGGTTAGGGTTAGGGTACGCGTTAGGGTTAGGGTAGTTATTAAACCTATCCCACTCTCTAGATACCCCTTAGCACGTAAAGGAATATTATTTGGGGGTCCAGCCATGGAGAAGAGTTTAGACACTAGGATAAGATAAGGAACACACCCATTCTCAAGAAATCACATTAGGATTCTCTTTTTAACCTGTTCCTTAAAACACTAGTGCTTAGGAAATCTATTGGAGGCAGAAGCAGTCAAGGGTAGCTTAGGGTTAGGGTTAGGGTTAGGGTTAGGGTTAGGGTTAGGGTACGGCTTAGGGTACGGGTTCGGGGAGGGGTTCGGGTACGGCGTAGGGTATGGGCTAGGGTTAGGGTTAGGGTTAGTGTTAGGGTTAGGGCTCGGTTTAGGGTACGGGTTAGGATTAGGGTACGCGTTAGGGTTAGGGTAGGGGTTAGGGTTAGGGTACGCGTTAGGATTAGGGTAGTTATTAAACCTATCCCACTCTCTAGATACCCCTTAGCACGTAAAGGAATATTATTTGGGGGTCCAGCCATGGAGAAGAGTTTAGACACTAGGATAAGATAAGGAACACACCCATTCTCAAGAAATCACATTAGGATTCTCTTTTTAACCTGTTCCTTAAAACACTAGGGCTTAGGAAATCTATTGGAGGCAGAAGCAGTCAAGGGTAGCTTAGGGTTAGGGTTAGGGTTAGGGTTAGGGTACGGCTTAGGGTACGGGTTCGGGGAGGGGTTCGGGTACGGCATAGGGTATGGGCTAGGGTTAGGGTTAGGGTTAGTGTTAGGGTTAGGGCTCGGTTTAGGGTATGGGTTAGGATTAGGGTACGCGTTAGGGTTAGGGTAGGGGTTAGGGTTAGGGTATGCGTTAGGGTTAGGGTAGTTATTAAACCTATCCCACTCTCTAGATACCCCTTAGCACGTAAAGGAATATTATTTGGGGGTCCAGCCATGGAGAAGAGTTTAGACACTAGGATAAGATAAGGAACACACCCATTCTCAAGAAATCACATTAGGATTCTCTTTTTAACCTGTTCCTTAAGACACTAGTGCTTAGGAAATCTATTGGAGGCAGAAGCAGTCAAGGGTAGCTTAGGGTTAGGGTTAGGGTTAGGGTTAGGGTTAGGGTATGGCTTAGGGTACGGGTTCGGGGAGGTGTTCGGGTACGGCGTAGGGTATGGGCTAGGGTTAGGGTAAGGGTTAGTGTTAGGGTTAGGGCTCGGTTTAGGGTACGGGTTAGGATTAGGGTACGCGTTAGGCTTAGGGTAGGGGTTAGGGTTAGGGTAGTTATTAAACCTATCCCACTCTCTAGATACCCCTTAGCACGTAAAGGAATATTATTTGGGGGTCCAGCCATGGAGAAGAGTTTAGACACTAGGATAAGATAAGGAACACACCCATTCTCAAGAAATCACATAAGGATTCTCTTTTTAACCTGTTCCTTAAAACACTAGTGGTTAGGAAATCTATTGGAGGCAGGAGCAGTCAAGGGTAGCTTAGGGTGAGTGTTAGGGTTAGGGTTAGGATTAGGGTACGGCTTAGGGTACGGGTTCGGGGAAGGGTTCAGGTACGGCGTAGGGTATGGGCTAGGGTTAGGGTTAGGGTTAGTGTTAGGGTTAGGGCTCGGTTTAGGGTACGGGTTAGGATTAGGGTACGCGTTAGGGTTAGGGTAGGGGTTAGGGTTAGGGTACGCGTTAGGGGTAGGGTAGTTATTAAACCTATCCCACTCTCTAGATACCCCTTAGCACGTAAAGGAATATTATTTGGGGGTCCAGCCATGTAGAAGAGTTTAGACACTAGGATAAGATAAGGAACACACCCATTCTCAAGAAATCACATTAGGATTCTCTTTTTAACCTGTTCCTTAAAACACTAGTGCTTAGGAAATCTATTGGAGGCAGAAGCAGTCAAGGGTAGCTTAGGGTAAGGGTTAGGGTTAGGGTTAGGGTTAAGGTATGGCTTAGGGTACGGGTTCGGGGAGGTGTTCGGGTACGGCGTAGGGTATGGGCTAGGGTTAGGGTTAGTGTTAGGTTTAGGGCTCGGTTTAGGGTACGGGTTAGGATTAGGGTACGCGTTAGGGTTAGGGTAGGGGTTAGGGTTAGGGTACGCGTTAGGGTTAGGGTAGTTATTAAACCTATCCCACTCTCTAGATACCCCTTAGCACGTAAAGGAATATTATTTGGGGGTCCAGCCATGGAGAAGAGTTTAGACACTAGGATAAGATAAGGAACACACCCATTCTCAAGAAATCACATTAGGATTCTCTTTTTAACCTGTTCCTTAAAACACTAGTGGTTAGGAAATCTATTGGAGGCAGGAGCAGTCAAGGGTAGCTTAGGGTGAGTGTTACGGTTAGGGTTAGGATTAGGGTACGGCTTAGGGTACGGGTTCGGGGAGGGGTTCGGGTACGGCGTAGGGTATGGGCTAGGGTTAGGGTTAGGGTTAGTGTTAGGGTTAGGGCTCGGTTTAGGGTACGGGTTAGGATTAGGGTACGCGTTAGGGTTAGGGTAGGGGTTAGGGTTAGGGTACGCGTTAGGGGTAGGGTAGTTATTAAACCTATCCCACTCTCTAGATACCCCTTAGCACGTAAAGGAATATTATTTGGGGGTCCAGCCATGGAGAAGAGTTTAGACACTAGGATAAGATAAGGAACACACCCATTCTCAAGAAATCACATTAGGATTCTCTTTTTAACCTGTTCCTTAAAACACTAGTGCTTAGGAAATCTATTGTAGGCAGAAGCAGTCAAGGGTAGCTTAGGGTTAGGGTTAGGGTTAGGGTTAGGGTACGGCTTAGGGTACGGGTTCGGGGAGGGGTTCGGGTACGGCGTAGGGTATGGGCTAGGGTTAGGGTTAGGGTTAGTGTTAGGGTTAGGGCTCGGTTTAGGGTATGGGTTAGGATTAGGGTACGCGTTAGGGTTAGGGTAGGGGTTAGGGTTAGGGTACGCGTTAGGGTTAGGGTAGTTATTAAACCTATCCCACTCTCTAGATACCCCTTAGCACGTAAAGGAATATTATTTGGGGGTCCAGCCATGGAGAAGAGTTTAGACACTAGGATAAGATAAGGAACACACCCATTCTCAAGAAATCACATTAGGATTCTCTTTTTAACCTGTTCCTTAAAACACTAGTGCTTAGGAAATCTATTGGAGGCAGAAGCAGTCAAGGGTAGCTTAGGGTTAGGGTTAGGGTTAGGGTTAGGGTTAGGGTACGGCTTAGGGTACGGGTTCGGGGAGGGGTTCGGGTACGGCGTAGGGTATGGGCTAGGGTTAGGGTTAGTCTTAGGGTTAGGGCTCGGTTTAGGGTACGGGTTAGGATTAGGGTACGCGTTAGTGTTAGGGTAGGGGTTAGGGCTAGGGTACGCGTTAGGGGTAGGGTAGTTATTAAACCTATCCCACTCTCTAGATACCCCTTTGCACGTAAAGGAATATTTTTTGGGGGTCGAGCCATGGAGAAGAGTTTAGACACTAGGATAAGATAAGGAACACACCCATTCTCAAGAAATCACATTAGGATTCTCTTTTTTACCTGTTCCTTAAAACACTAGTGCTTAGGAAATCTATTGGAGGCAGAAGCAGTAAAGGGTAGCTTAGGGTTAGGGTTAGGGTTAGGGTTAGGGTTAGGGTACGGCTTAGGGTACGGGTTCGGGGAGGGGTTCGGGTACGGCGTAGGGTATGGGCTAGGGTTAGGGTTAGGGTTAGTGTTAGGGTTAGGGCTCGGTTTAGGGTACGGGTTAGGATTAGGGTACGCGTTAGGGTTAGGGTAGGGGTTAGGGTTAGGGTACGCGTTAGGGTTAGGGTAGTTATTAAACCTATCCCACTCTCTAGATACCCCTTAGCACGTAAAGGAATATTATTTGGGGGTCCAGCCATGGAGAAGAGTTTAGACACTAGGATAAGATAAGGAACACACCCATTCTCAAGAAATCACATTAGGATTCTCTTTTTAACCTGTTCCTTAAAACACTAGGGCTTAGGAAATCTATTGGAGGCAGAAGCAGTCAAGGGTAGCTTAGGGTTAGGGTTAGGGTTAGGGTTAGGGTTAGGGTACGGCTTAGGGTACGGGTTCGGGGAGGGGTTCGGGTACGGCGTAGGGTATGGGCTAGGGTTAGGGTTAGGGTTAGTGTTAGGGTTAGGGCTCGGTTTAGGGTACGGTTTAGGATTAGGGTACGCGTTAGGGTTAGGGTATGGGTTAGGGTTAGGGTACGCGTTAGGGTTAGGGTAGTTATTAAACCTATCCCACTCTCTAGATACCCCTTAGCACGTAAAGGAATATTATTTGGGGGTCCAGCCATGGAGAAGAGTTTAGACACTAGGATAAGATAAGGAACACACCCATTCTCAAGAAATCACATTAGGATTCTCTTTTTAACCTGTTCCTTAAAACACTAGGGCTTAGGAAATCTATTGGAGGCAGAAGCAGTCAAGGGTAGCTTAGGGTTAGGGTTAGGGTTAGGGTTAGGGTACGGCTTAGGGTACGGGTTCGGGGAGGGGTTCGGGTACGGCGTAGGGTATGGGCTAGGGTTAGGGTTAGGGTTAGTGTTAGGGTTAGGGCTCGGTTTAGGGTATGGGTTAGGATTAGGGTACGCGTTAGGGTTAGGGTAGGGGTTAGGGTTAGGGTACGCGTTAGGGTTAGGGTAGTTATTAAACCTATCCCACTCTCTAGATACCCCTTAGCACGTAAAGGAATATTATTTGGGGGTCCAGCCATGGAGAAGAGTTTAGACACTAGGATAAGATAAGGAACACACCCATTCTCAAGAAATCACATTAGGATTCTCTTTTTAACCTGTTCCTTAAAACACTAGTGCTTAGGAAATCTATTGGAGGCAGAAGCAGTCAAGGGTAGCTTAGGGTTAGGGTTAGGGTATGGCTTAGGGTACGGGTTCGGGGAGGTGTTCGGGTACGGCGTAGGGTATGGGCTAGGGTTAGGGTAAGGGTTAGTGTTAGGGTTAGGGCTCGGTTTAGGGTACGGGTTAGGATTAGGGTACGCGTTAGGGTTAGGGTAGGGGTTAGGGTTAGGGTAGTTATTAAACCTATCCCACTCTCTAGATACCCCTTAGCACGTAAAGGAATATTATTTGGGGGTCCAGCCATGGAGAAGAGTTTAGACACTAGGATAAGATAAGGAACACACCCATTCTCAAGAAATCACATTAGGATTCTCTTTTTAACCTGTTCCTTAAAACACTAGTGCTTAGGAAATCTATTGGAGGCAGAAGCAGTCAAGGGTAGCTTAGGGTTAGGGTTAGGGTTAGGGTTAGGGTTAGGGTTAGGGTACGGCTTAGGGTACGGGTTCGGGGAGGGGTTCGGGTACGGCGTAGGGTATGGGCTAGGGTTAGGGTTAGGGTTAGTGTTAGGGTTAGGGCTCGGTTTAGGGTACGGGTTAGGATTAGGGTACGCGTTAGGGTTAGGGTAGGGGTTAGGGTTAGGGTACGCGTTAGGATTAGGGTAGTTATTAAACCTATCCCACTCTCTAGATACCCCTTAGCACGTAAAGGAATATTATTTGGGGGTCCAGCCATGGAGAAGAGTTTAGACACTAGGATAAGATAAGGAACACACCCATTCTCAAGAAATCACATTAGGATTCTCTTTTTAACCTGTTCCTTAAAACACTAGGGCTTAGGAAATCTATTGGAGGCAGAAGCAGTCAAGGGTAGCTTAGGGTTAGGGTTAGGGTTAGGGTTAGGGTACGGCTTAGGGTACGGGTTCGGGGAGGGGTTCGGGTACGGCATAGGGTATGGGCTAGGGTTAGGGTTAGGGTTAGTGTTAGGGTTAGGGCTCGGTTTAGGGTATGGGTTAGGATTAGGGTACGCGTTAGGGTTAGGGTAGGGGTTAGGGTTAGGGTATGCGTTAGGGTTAGGGTAGTTATTAAACCTATCCCACTCTCTAGATACCCCTTAGCACGTAAAGGAATATTATTTGGGGGTCCAGCCATGGAGAAGAGTTTAGACACTAGGATAAGATAAGGAACACACCCATTCTCAAGAAATCACATTAGGATTCTCTTTTTAACCTGTTCCTTAAGACACTAGTGCTTAGGAAATCTATTGGAGGCAGAAGCAGTCAAGGGTAGCTTAGGGTTAGGGTTAGGGTTAGGGTTAGGGTTAGGGTATGGCTTAGGGTACGGGTTCGGGGAGGTGTTCGGGTACGGCGTAGGGTATGGGCTAGGGTTAGGGTAAGGGTTAGTGTTAGGGTTAGGGCTCGGTTTAGGGTACGGGTTAGGATTAGGGTACGCGTTAGGCTTAGGGTAGGGGTTAGGGTTAGGGTAGTTATTAAACCTATCCCACTCTCTAGATACCCCTTAGCACGTAAAGGAATATTATTTGGGGGTCCAGCCATGGAGAAGAGTTTAGACACTAGGATAAGATAAGGAACACACCCATTCTCAAGAAATCACATAAGGATTCTCTTTTTAACCTGTTCCTTAAAACACTAGTGGTTAGGAAATCTATTGGAGGCAGGAGCAGTCAAGGGTAGCTTAGGGTGAGTGTTAGGGTTAGGGTTAGGATTAGGGTACGGCTTAGGGTACGGGTTCGGGGAAGGGTTCAGGTACGGCGTAGGGTATGGGCTAGGGTTAGGGTTAGGGTTAGTGTTAGGGTTAGGGCTCGGTTTAGGGTACGGGTTAGGATTAGGGTACGCGTTAGGGTTAGGGTAGGGGTTAGGGTTAGGGTACGCGTTAGGGGTAGGGTAGTTATTAAACCTATCCCACTCTCTAGATACCCCTTAGCACGTAAAGGAATATTATTTGGGGGTCCAGCCATGTAGAAGAGTTTAGACACTAGGATAAGATAAGGAACACACCCATTCTCAAGAAATCACATTAGGATTCTCTTTTTAACCTGTTCCTTAAAACACTAGTGCTTAGGAAATCTATTGGAGGCAGAAGCAGTCAAGGGTAGCTTAGGGTAAGGGTTAGGGTTAGGGTTAGGGTTAAGGTATGGCTTAGGGTACGGGTTCGGGGAGGTGTTCGGGTACGGCGTAGGGTATGGGCTAGGGTTAGGGTTAGTGTTAGGTTTAGGGCTCGGTTTAGGGTACGGGTTAGGATTAGGGTACGCGTTAGGGTTAGGGTAGGGGTTAGGGTTAGGGTACGCGTTAGGGTTAGGGTAGTTATTAAACCTATCCCACTCTCTAGATACCCCTTAGCACGTAAAGGAATATTATTTGGGGGTCCAGCCATGGAGAAGAGTTTAGACACTAGGATAAGATAAGGAACACACCCATTCTCAAGAAATCACATTAGGATTCTCTTTTTAACCTGTTCCTTAAAACACTAGTGGTTAGGAAATCTATTGGAGGCAGGAGCAGTCAAGGGTAGCTTAGGGTGAGTGTTACGGTTAGGGTTAGGATTAGGGTACGGCTTAGGGTACGGGTTCGGGGAGGGGTTCGGGTACGGCGTAGGGTATGGGCTAGGGTTAGGGTTAGGGTTAGTGTTAGGGTTAGGGCTCGGTTTAGGGTACGGGTTAGGATTAGGGTACGCGTTAGGGTTAGGGTAGGGGTTAGGGTTAGGGTACGCGTTAGGGGTAGGGTAGTTATTAAACCTATCCCACTCTCTAGATACCCCTTAGCACGTAAAGGAATATTATTTGGGGGTCCAGCCATGGAGAAGAGTTTAGACACTAGGATAAGATAAGGAACACACCCATTCTCAAGAAATCACATTAGGATTCTCTTTTTAACCTGTTCCTTAAAACACTAGTGCTTAGGAAATCTATTGTAGGCAGAAGCAGTCAAGGGTAGCTTAGGGTTAGGGTTAGGGTTAGGGTTAGGGTACGGCTTAGGGTACGGGTTCGGGGAGGGGTTCGGGTACGGCGTAGGGTATGGGCTAGGGTTAGGGTTAGGGTTAGTGTTAGGGTTAGGGCTCGGTTTAGGGTATGGGTTAGGATTAGGGTACGCGTTAGGGTTAGGGTAGGGGTTAGGGTTAGGGTACGCGTTAGGGTTAGGGTAGTTATTAAACCTATCCCACTCTCTAGATACCCCTTAGCACGTAAAGGAATATTATTTGGGGGTCCAGCCATGGAGAAGAGTTTAGACACTAGGATAAGATAAGGAACACACCCATTCTCAAGAAATCACATTAGGATTCTCTTTTTAACCTGTTCCTTAAAACACTAGTGCTTAGGAAATCTATTGGAGGCAGAAGCAGTCAAGGGTAGCTTAGGGTTAGGGTTAGGGTTAGGGTTAGGGTTAGGGTACGGCTTAGGGTACGGGTTCGGGGAGGGGTTCGGGTACGGCGTAGGGTATGGGCTAGGGTTAGGGTTAGTCTTAGGGTTAGGGCTCGGTTTAGGGTACGGGTTAGGATTAGGGTACGCGTTAGTGTTAGGGTAGGGGTTAGGGCTAGGGTACGCGTTAGGGGTAGGGTAGTTATTAAACCTATCCCACTCTCTAGATACCCCTTTGCACGTAAAGGAATATTTTTTGGGGGTCGAGCCATGGAGAAGAGTTTAGACACTAGGATAAGATAAGGAACACACCCATTCTCAAGAAATCACATTAGGATTCTCTTTTTTACCTGTTCCTTAAAACACTAGTGCTTAGGAAATCTATTGGAGGCAGAAGCAGTAAAGGGTAGCTTAGGGTTAGGGTTAGGGTTAGGGTTAGGGTTAGGGTACGGCTTAGGGTACGGGTTCGGGGAGGGGTTCGGGTACGGCGTAGGGTATGGGCTAGGGTTAGGGTTAGGGTTAGTGTTAGGGTTAGGGCTCGGTTTAGGGTACGGGTTAGGATTAGGGTACGCGTTAGGGTTAGGGTAGGGGTTAGGGTTAGGGTACGCGTTAGGGTTAGGGTAGTTATTAAACCTATCCCACTCTCTAGATACCCCTTAGCACGTAAAGGAATATTATTTGGGGGTCCAGCCATGGAGAAGAGTTTAGACACTAGGATAAGATAAGGAACACACCCATTCTCAAGAAATCACATTAGGATTCTCTTTTTAACCTGTTCCTTAAAACACTAGGGCTTAGGAAATCTATTGGAGGCAGAAGCAGTCAAGGGTAGCTTAGGGTTAGGGTTAGGGTTAGGGTTAGGGTTAGGGTACGGCTTAGGGTACGGGTTCGGGGAGGGGTTCGGGTACGGCGTAGGGTATGGGCTAGGGTTAGGGTTAGGGTTAGTGTTAGGGTTAGGGCTCGGTTTAGGGTACGGTTTAGGATTAGGGTACGCGTTAGGGTTAGGGTATGGGTTAGGGTTAGGGTACGCGTTAGGGTTAGGGTAGTTATTAAACCTATCCCACTCTCTAGATACCCCTTAGCACGTAAAGGAATATTATTTGGGGGTCCAGCCATGGAGAAGAGTTTAGACACTAGGATAAGATAAGGAACACACCCATTCTCAAGAAATCACATTAGGATTCTCTTTTTAACCTGTTCCTTAAAACACTAGTGCTTAGGAAATCTATTGGAGGCAGAAGCAGTCAAGGGTAGCTTAGGGTTAGGGTTAGGGTATGGCTTAGGGTACGGGTTCGGGGAGGTGTTCGGGTACGGCGTAGGGTATGGGCTAGGGTTAGGGTAAGGGTTAGTGTTAGGGTTAGGGCTCGGTTTAGGGTACGGGTTAGGATTAGGGTACGCGTTAGGGTTAGGGTAGGGGTTAGGGTTAGGGTAGTTATTAAACCTATCCCACTCTCTAGATACCCCTTAGCACGTAAAGGAATATTATTTGGGGGTCCAGCCATGGAGAAGAGTTTAGACACTAGGATAAGATAAGGAACACACCCATTCTCAAGAAATCACATTAGGATTCTCTTTTTAACCTGTTCCTTAAAACACTAGTGCTTAGGAAATCTATTGGAGGCAGAAGCAGTCAAGGGTAGCTTAGGGTTAGGGTTAGGGTTAGGGTTAGGGTTAGGGTTAGGGTACGGCTTAGGGTACGGGTTCGGGGAGGGGTTCGGGTACGGCGTAGGGTATGGGCTAGGGTTAGGGTTAGGGTTAGTGTTAGGGTTAGGGCTCGGTTTAGGGTACGGGTTAGGATTAGGGTACGCGTTAGGGTTAGGGTAGGGGTTAGGGTTAGGGTACGCGTTAGGATTAGGGTAGTTATTAAACCTATCCCACTCTCTAGATACCCCTTAGCACGTAAAGGAATATTATTTGGGGGTCCAGCCATGGAGAAGAGTTTAGACACTAGGATAAGATAAGGAACACACCCATTCTCAAGAAATCACATTAGGATTCTCTTTTTAACCTGTTCCTTAAAACACTAGGGCTTAGGAAATCTATTGGAGGCAGAAGCAGTCAAGGGTAGCTTAGGGTTAGGGTTAGGGTTAGGGTTAGGGTACGGCTTAGGGTACGGGTTCGGGGAGGGGTTCGGGTACGGCGTAGGGTATGGGCTAGGGTTAGGGTTAGGGTTAGTGTTAGGGTTAGGGCTCGGTTTAGGGTATGGGTTAGGATTAGGGTACGCGTTAGGGTTAGGGTAGGGGTTAGGGTTAGGGTACGCGTTAGGGTTAGGGTAGTTATTAAACCTATCCCACTCTCTAGATACCCCTTAGCACGTAAAGGAATATTATTTGGGGGTCCAGCCATGGAGAAGAGTTTAGACACTAGGATAAGATAAGGAACACACCCATTCTCAAGAAATCACATTAGGATTCTCTTTTTAACCTGTTCCTTAAAACACTAGTGCTTAGGAAATCTATTGGAGGCAGAAGCAGTCAAGGGTAGCTTAGGGTTAGGGTTAGGGTTAGGGTTAGGGTTAGGGTACGGCTTAGGGTACGGGTTCGGGGAGGGGTTCGGGTACGGCGTAGGGTATGGGCTAGGGTTAGGGTTAGTCTTAGGGTTAGGGCTCGGTTTAGGGTACGGGTTAGGATTAGGGTACGCGTTAGTGTTAGGGTAGGGGTTAGGGCTAGGGTACGCGTTAGGGGTAGGGTAGTTATTAAACCTATCCCACTCTCTAGATACCCCTTTGCACGTAAAGGAATATTTTTTGGGGGTCGAGCCATGGAGAAGAGTTTAGACACTAGGATAAGATAAGGAACACACCCATTCTCAAGAAATCACATTAGGATTCTCTTTTTTACCTGTTCCTTAAAACACTAGTGCTTAGGAAATCTATTGGAGGCAGAAGCAGTAAAGGGTAGCTTAGGGTTAGGGTTAGGGTTAGGGTTAGGGTTAGGGTACGGCTTAGGGTACGGGTTCGGGGAGGGGTTCGGGTACGGCGTAGGGTATGGGCTAGGGTTAGGGTTAGGGTTAGTGTTAGGGTTAGGGCTCGGTTTAGGGTACGGGTTAGGATTAGGGTACGCGTTAGGGTTAGGGTAGGGGTTAGGGTTAGGGTACGCGTTAGGGTTAGGGTAGTTATTAAACCTATCCCACTCTCTAGATACCCCTTAGCACGTAAAGGAATATTATTTGGGGGTCCAGCCATGGAGAAGAGTTTAGACACTAGGATAAGATAAGGAACACACCCATTCTCAAGAAATCACATTAGGATTCTCTTTTTAACCTGTTCCTTAAAACACTAGGGCTTAGGAAATCTATTGGAGGCAGAAGCAGTCAAGGGTAGCTTAGGGTTAGGGTTAGGGTTAGGGTTAGGGTTAGGGTACGGCTTAGGGTACGGGTTCGGGGAGGGGTTCGGGTACGGCGTAGGGTATGGGCTAGGGTTAGGGTTAGGGTTAGTGTTAGGGTTAGGGCTCGGTTTAGGGTACGGTTTAGGATTAGGGTACGCGTTAGGGTTAGGGTATGGGTTAGGGTTAGGGTACGCGTTAGGGTTAGGGTAGTTATTAAACCTATCCCACTCTCTAGATACCCCTTAGCACGTAAAGGAATATTATTTGGGGGTCCAGCCATGGAGAAGAGTTTAGACACTAGGATAAGATAAGGAACACACCCATTCTCAAGAAATCACATTAGGATTCTCTTTTTAACCTGTTCCTTAAAACACTAGTGCTTAGGAAATCTATTGGAGGCAGAAGCAGTCAAGGGTAGCTTAGGGTTAGGGTTAGGGTATGGCTTAGGGTACGGGTTCGGGGAGGTGTTCGGGTACGGCGTAGGGTATGGGCTAGGGTTAGGGTAAGGGTTAGTGTTAGGGTTAGGGCTCGGTTTAGGGTACGGGTTAGGATTAGGGTACGCGTTAGGGTTAGGGTAGGGGTTAGGGTTAGGGTAGTTATTAAACCTATCCCACTCTCTAGATACCCCTTAGCACGTAAAGGAATATTATTTGGGGGTCCAGCCATGGAGAAGAGTTTAGACACTAGGATAAGATAAGGAACACACCCATTCTCAAGAAATCACATTAGGATTCTCTTTTTAACCTGTTCCTTAAAACACTAGTGCTTAGGAAATCTATTGGAGGCAGAAGCAGTCAAGGGTAGCTTAGGGTTAGGGTTAGGGTTAGGGTTAGGGTTAGGGTTAGGGTACGGCTTAGGGTACGGGTTCGGGGAGGGGTTCGGGTACGGCGTAGGGTATGGGCTAGGGTTAGGGTTAGGG
The DNA here is from genome assembly GCF_949987535.1 of Balaenoptera acutorostrata. NCBI lineage: Eukaryota > Metazoa > Chordata > Mammalia > Artiodactyla > Balaenopteridae > Balaenoptera > Balaenoptera acutorostrata. Next base: position 880,300 of record NW_026646454.1, read on the forward strand.
TTAGTGTTAGGGTTAGGGCTCGGTTTAGGGTACGGGTTAGGATTAGGGTACGCGTTAGGGTTAGGGTAGGGGTTAGGGTTAGGGTACGCGTTAGGATTAGGGTAGTTATTAAACCTATCCCACTCTCTAGATACCCCTTAGCACGTAAAGGAATATTATTTGGGGGTCCAGCCATGGAGAAGAGTTTAGACACTAGGATAAGATAAGGAACACACCCATTCTCAAGAAATCACATTAGGATTCTCTTTTTAACCTGTTCCTTAAAACACTAGGGCTTAGGAAATCTATTGGAGGCAGAAGCAGTCAAGGGTAGCTTAGGGTTAGGGTTAGGGTTAGGGTTAGGGTACGGCTTAGGGTACGGGTTCGGGGAGGGGTTCGGGTACGGCATAGGGTATGGGCTAGGGTTAGGGTTAGGGTTAGTGTTAGGGTTAGGGCTCGGTTTAGGGTATGGGTTAGGATTAGGGTACGCGTTAGGGTTAGGGTAGGGGTTAGGGTTAGGGTATGCGTTAGGGTTAGGGTAGTTATTAAACCTATCCCACTCTCTAGATACCCCTTAGCACGTAAAGGAATATTATTTGGGGGTCCAGCCATGGAGAAGAGTTTAGACACTAGGATAAGATAAGGAACACACCCATTCTCAAGAAATCACATTAGGATTCTCTTTTTAACCTGTTCCTTAAGACACTAGTGCTTAGGAAATCTATTGGAGGCAGAAGCAGTCAAGGGTAGCTTAGGGTTAGGGTTAGGGTTAGGGTTAGGGTTAGGGTATGGCTTAGGGTACGGGTTCGGGGAGGTGTTCGGGTACGGCGTAGGGTATGGGCTAGGGTTAGGGTAAGGGTTAGTGTTAGGGTTAGGGCTCGGTTTAGGGTACGGGTTAGGATTAGGGTACGCGTTAGGCTTAGGGTAGGGGTTAGGGTTAGGGTAGTTATTAAACCTATCCCACTCTCTAGATACCCCTTAGCACGTAAAGGAATATTATTTGGGGGTCCAGCCATGGAGAAGAGTTTAGACACTAGGATAAGATAAGGAACACACCCATTCTCAAGAAATCACATAAGGATTCTCTTTTTAACCTGTTCCTTAAAACACTAGTGGTTAGGAAATCTATTGGAGGCAGGAGCAGTCAAGGGTAGCTTAGGGTGAGTGTTAGGGTTAGGGTTAGGATTAGGGTACGGCTTAGGGTACGGGTTCGGGGAAGGGTTCAGGTACGGCGTAGGGTATGGGCTAGGGTTAGGGTTAGGGTTAGTGTTAGGGTTAGGGCTCGGTTTAGGGTACGGGTTAGGATTAGGGTACGCGTTAGGGTTAGGGTAGGGGTTAGGGTTAGGGTACGCGTTAGGGGTAGGGTAGTTATTAAACCTATCCCACTCTCTAGATACCCCTTAGCACGTAAAGGAATATTATTTGGGGGTCCAGCCATGTAGAAGAGTTTAGACACTAGGATAAGATAAGGAACACACCCATTCTCAAGAAATCACATTAGGATTCTCTTTTTAACCTGTTCCTTAAAACACTAGTGCTTAGGAAATCTATTGGAGGCAGAAGCAGTCAAGGGTAGCTTAGGGTAAGGGTTAGGGTTAGGGTTAGGGTTAAGGTATGGCTTAGGGTACGGGTTCGGGGAGGTGTTCGGGTACGGCGTAGGGTATGGGCTAGGGTTAGGGTTAGGGTTAGTGTTAGGTTTAGGGCTCGGTTTAGGGTACGGGTTAGGATTAGGGTACGCGTTAGGGTTAGGGTAGGGGTTAGGGTTAGGGTACGCGTTAGGGTTAGGGTAGTTATTAAACCTATCCCACTCTCTAGATACCCCTTAGCACGTAAAGGAATATTATTTGGGGGTCCAGCCATGGAGAAGAGTTTAGACACTAGGATAAGATAAGGAACACACCCATTCTCAAGAAATCACATTAGGATTCTCTTTTTAACCTGTTCCTTAAAACACTAGTGGTTAGGAAATCTATTGGAGGCAGGAGCAGTCAAGGGTAGCTTAGGGTGAGTGTTAGGGTTAGGGTTAGGATTAGGGTACGGCTTAGGGTACGGGTTCGGGGAGGGGTTCGGGTACGGCGTAGGGTATGGGCTAGGGTTAGGGTTAGGGTTAGTGTTAGGGTTAGGGCTCGGTTTAGGGTACGGGTTAGGATTAGGGTACGCGTTAGGGTTAGGGTAGGGGTTAGGGTTAGGGTACGCGTTAGGGGTAGGGTAGTTATTAAACCTATCCCACTCTCTAGATACCCCTTAGCACGTAAAGGAATATTATTTGGGGGTCCAGGCATGGAGAAGAGTTTAGACACTAGGATAAGATAAGGAACACACCCATTCTCAAGAAATCACATTAGGATTCTCTTTTTAACCTGTTCCTTAAAACACTAGTGCTTAGGAAATCTATTGTAGGCAGAAGCAGTCAAGGGTAGCTTAGGGTTAGGGTTAGGGTTAGGGTTAGGGTACGGCTTAGGGTACGGGTTCGGGGAGGGGTTCGGGTACGGCGTAGGGTATGGGCTAGGGTTAGGGTTAGGGTTAGTGTTAGGGTTAGGGCTCGGTTTAGGGTATGGGTTAGGATTAGGGTACGCGTTAGGGTTAGGGTAGGGGTTAGGGTTAGGGTACGCGTTAGGGTTAGGGTAGTTATTAAACCTATCCCACTCTCTAGATACCCCTTAGCACGTAAAGGAATATTATTTGGGGGTCCAGCCATGGAGAAGAGTTTAGACACTAGGATAAGATAAGGAACACACCCATTCTCAAGAAATCACATTAGGATTCTCTTTTTAACCTGTTCCTTAAAACACTAGTGCTTAGGAAATCTATTGGAGGCAGAAGCAGTCAAGGGTAGCTTAGGGTTAGGGTTAGGGTTAGGGTTAGGGTTAGGGTACGGCTTAGGGTACGGGTTCGGGGAGGGGTTCGGGTACGGCGTAGGGTATGGGCTAGGGTTAGGGTTAGTCTTAGGGTTAGGGCTCGGTTTAGGGTACGGGTTAGGATTAGGGTACGCGTTAGTGTTAGGGTAGGGGTTAGGGCTAGGGTACGCGTTAGGGGTAGGGTAGTTATTAAACCTATCCCACTCTCTAGATACCCCTTTGCACGTAAAGGAATATTTTTTGGGGGTCGAGCCATGGAGAAGAGTTTAGACACTAGGATAAGATAAGGAACACACCCATTCTCAAGAAATCACATTAGGATTCTCTTTTTTACCTGTTCCTTAAAACACTAGTGCTTTGGAAATCTATTGGAGGCAGAAGCAGTCAAGGGTAGCTTAGGGTTAGGGTTAGGGTGAGGGTTAGGGTTAGGGTACGGCTTAGGGTACGGGTTCGGGGAGGGGTTCGGGTACGGCGTAGGGTATGGGCTAGGGTTAGGGTTAGGGTTTGTGTTAGGGTTAGGGCTCGGTTTAGGGTACGGGTTAGGATTAGGGTACGCGTTAGGGTTAGGGTAGGGGTTAGGGTTAGGGTACGCGTTAGGGTTAGGGTAGTTATTAAACCTATCCCACTCTCTAGATACCCCTTAGCACATAAAGGAATATTATTTGGGGGTCCAGCCATGGAGAAGAGTTTAGACACTAGGATAAGATAAGGAACACACCCATTCTCAAGAAATCACATTAGGATTCTCTTTTTAACCTGTTCCTTAAAACACTAGTGCTTAGGAAATCTATTGGAGGCAGAAGCTGTCAAGGGTAGCTTAGGGTTAGGGGTAGGGTTAGGGTACGGCTTAGGGTACGGGTTCGGGGAGGGGTTCGGGTACGGCGTAGGGTATGGGCTAGGGTTAGGGTTAGGGTTAGTGTTAGGGTTAGGGCTCGGTTTAGGGTACGGGTTAGGATTAGGGTACACGTTAGGGTTAGGGTAGGGGTTAGGGTTAGGGTACGCGTTAGGGGTAGGGTAGTTATTAAACCTATCCCACTCTCTAGATACCCCTTAGCACGTAAAGGAATATTATTTGGGGGTCCAGCCATGGAGAAGAGTTTAGACACTAGGATAAGATAAGGAACACACCCATTCTCAAGAAATCACATTAGGATTCTCTTTTTAACCTGTTCCTTAAAACACTAGTGGTTAGGAAATCTATTGGAGGCAGGAGCAGTCAAGGGTAGCTTAGGGTGAGTGTTAGGGTTAGGGTTAGGATTAGGGTACGGCTTAGGGTACGGGTTCGGGGAGGGGTTCGGGTACGGCGTAGGGTATGGGCTAGGGTTAGGGTTAGGGTTAGTGTTGGGGTTAGGGCTCGGTTTAGGGTACGGTTTAGGATTAGGGTACGCGTTAGGGTTAGGGTAGGGGTTAGGGTTAGGGTATGCGTTAGGGTTAGGGTAGTTATTAAACCTATCCCACTCTCTAGATACCCCTTAGCACGTAAAGGAATATTATTTGGGGGTCCAGCCATGGAGAAGAGTTTAGACACTAGGATAAGATAAGGAACACACCCATTCTCAAGAAATCACATTAGGATTCTGTTTTTAACCTGTTCCTTAAAACACTAGTGCTTAGGAAATCTATTGGAAGCAGAAGCAGTCAAGGGTAGCTTAGGGTTAGGGTTAGGGTTAGGGTTAGGGTTAGGGTTAGGGTACGGCTTAGGGTACGGTTTCGGGGAGGGGTTCGGATACGGCTAAGGGTATGGGCTAGGGTTAGGGTTAGGGTTAGTGTTAGGGTTACGGCTCGGTTTAGGGTACGGTTTAGGATTAGGGTACGCGTTAGGGTTAGGGTAGGGGTTAGGGTTAGGGTATGCGTTAGGGTTAGGGTAGTTATTAAACCTATCCCACTCTCTAGATACCCCTTAGCACGTAAAGGAATATTATTTGCGGGTCCAGCCATGGAGAAGAGTTTAGACACTAGGATAAGATAAGGAACACACCCATTCTCAAGAAATCACATTAGGATTCTCTTTTTAACCTGTTCCTTAAAACACTAGTGCTTAGGAAATCTATTGGAGGCAGAAGCAGTCAAGGGTAGCTTAGGGTTAGGGTTAGGGTTAGGGTTAGGGTACGGCTTAGGGTACGGCTTAGGGTACGGGTTCGGGGAGGGGTTCGGGTACGGCGTAGGGTATGGGCTAGGGTTAGGTTTAGGGTTAGTGTTAGGGTTAGGGCTCGGTTTAGGGTACGGGTTAGGATTAGGGTACGCGTTAGGGTTAGGGTAGGGGTTAGGGTTAGGGTACGCGTTAGGATTACGGTAGTTATTAAACCTATCCCACTCTCTAGATACCCCTTAGCACGTAAAGGAATATTATTTGGGGGTCCAGCCATGGAGAAGAGTTTAGACACTAGGATAAGATAAGGAACACACCCATTCTCAAGAAATCACATTAGGATTCTCTTTTTAACCTGTTCCTTAAAACACTAGTGCTTAGGAAATCTATTGGAGGCAGAAGCATTCAAGGGTAGCTTAGGGTTAGGGTTAGGGTTAGGGTTAGGGTACGGCTTAGGGTACGGGTTCGGGGAGGGGTTCGGGTACGGCGTAGGGTATGGGCTAGGGTTAGGGTTAGGGTTAGTGTTAGGGTTAGGGCTCGGTTTAGGGTATGGGTTAGGATTAGGGTACGCGTTAGGGTTAGGGTAGGGGTTAGGGTTAGGGTACGCGTTAGGCTTAGGGTAGTTATTAAACCTATCCCACTCTCTAGATACCCCTTAGCACGTAAAGGAATATTATTTGGGGGTCCAGCCATGGAGAAGAGTTTAGACACTAGGATAAGATAAGGAACACACCCATTCTCAAGAAATCACATTAGGATTCTCTTTTTAACCTGTTCCTTAAAACACTAGTGCTTAGGAAATCTATTGGAGGCAGAAGCAGTCAAGGGTAGCTTAGGGTAAGGGTTAGGGTTAGGGTTAGGGTTAAGGTATGGCTTAGGGTACGGGTTCGGGGAGGTGTTCGGGTACGGCGTAGGGTATGGGCTAGGGTTAGGGTTAGGGTTAGTGTTAGGGTTAGGGCTCGGTTTAGGGTACGGGTTAGGATTAGGGTACGCGTTAGGGTTAGGGTAGGGGTTAGGTTTAGGGTACGCGTTAGGGTTAGGGTAGTTATTAAACCTATCCCACTCTCTAGATACCCCTTAGCACGTAAAGGAATATTATTTGGGGGTCCAGCCATGGAGAAGAGTTTAGACACTAGGATAAGATAAGGAACACACCCATTCTCAAGAAATCACATTAGGATTCTCTTTTTAACCTGTTCCTTAAAACACTAGTGGTTAGGAAATCTATTGGAGGCAGGAGCAGTCAAGGGTAGCTTAGGGTGAGTGTTAGGGTTAGGGTTAGGATTAGGGTACGGCTTAGGGTACGGGTTCGGGGAGGGGTTCGGGTACGGCGTAGGGTATGGGCTAGGGTTAGGGTTAGGGTTAGTGTTAGGGTTAGGGCTCGGTTTAGGGTACGGGTTAGGATTAGGGTAGGGGTTAGGGTTAGGGTACGCGTTAGGGGTAGGGTAGTTATTAAACCTATCCCACTCTCTAGATACCCCTTAGCACGTAAAGGAATATTATTTGGGGGTCCAGCCATGGAGAAGAGTTTAGACACTAGGATAAGATAAGGAACACACCCATTCTCAAGAAATCACATTAGGATTCTCTTTTTAACCTGTTCCTTAAAACACTAGTGCTTAGGAAATCTATTGGAGGCAGAAGCAGTCAAGGGTAGCTTAGGGTTAGGGTTAGGGTTAGGGTTAGGGTACGGCTTAGGGTACGGGTTCGGGGAGGGGTTCGGGTACGGCGTAGAGTATGGGCTAGGGTTAGGGTTAGGGTTAGTGTTAGGGTTAGGGCTCGGTTTAGGGTACGGGTTAGGATTAGGGTACGCGTTAGGGTTAGGGTAGGGGTTAGGGTTAGGGTACGCGTTAGGGTTAGGGTAGTTATTAAACCTATCCCACTCTCTAGATACCCCTTTGCACGTAAAGGAATATTTTTTGGGGGTCCAGCCATGGAGAAGAGTTTAGACACTAGGATAAGATAAGGAACACACCCATTCTCAAGAAATCACATTAGGATTCTCTTTTTAACCTGTTCCTTAAAACACTAGTGCTTAGGAAATCTATTGGAGGCAGAAGCAGTCAAGGGTAGCTTAGGGTTAGGGTTAGGGTTAGGGTTAGGGTTAGGGTTAGGGTACGGCTTAGGGTACGGTTTCGGGGAGGGTTTCGGGTTCGGCTAAGGGTATGGGCTAGGTTTAGGGTTAGGGTTAGTGTTAGGGTTAGGGCTCGGTTTAGGGTACGGGTTAGGATTAGGGTACGCGTTAGGGTTAGGGTAGGGGTTAGGGTTAGGTTACGCGTTAGGGTTAGGGTAGTTATTAAACCTATCCCACTCTCTAGATACCCCTTAGCACGTAAAGGAATATTATTTGGGGGTCCAGCCATGGAGAAGAGTTTAGACACTAGGATAAGATAAGGAACACACCCATTCTCAAGAAATCACATTAGGATTCTCTTTTTAACCTGTTCCTTAAAACATTAGGGCTTAGGAAATCTATTGGAGGCAGAAGCAGTCAAGGGTAGCTTAGAGTTAGGGTTAGGGTTAGGGTTAGGGTTAGGGTACGGCTTAGGGTACGGGTTCGGGGAGGGGTTTGGGTACGGCGTAGGGTATGGGCTAGGGTTAGGGTTAGGGTTAGTGTTAGTGTTAGGGTTAGGGCTCGGTTTAGGTTACGGTTTAGGATTAGGGTACGCGTTAGGGTTAGGGTAGGGGTTAGGGTTAGGGTACGCGTTAGGGTTAGGGTAGTTATTAAACCTATCCCACTCTCTAGATACCCCTTAGCACGTAAAGGAATATTATTTGGGGGTCCAGCCATGGAGAAGAGTTTAGACACTAGGATAAGATAAGGAACACACCCATTCTCAAGAAATCACATTAGGATTCTCTTTTTAACCTGTTCCTTAAAACACTAGTGCTTAGGAAATCTATTGGAGGCAGAAGCAGTCAAGGGTAGCTTAGGGTTAGGGTTAGGGTTAGGGTTAGGGTTAGGGTTAGGGTACGGCTTAGTGTACGGTTTCGGGGAGGGTTTCGGGTACGGCTAAGGGTATGGGCTAGGGTTAGGGTTAGGGTTAGTGTTAGGGTTAGGGCTCGGTTTAGGGTACGGGTTAGGATTAGGGTACGCGTTAGGGTTAGGGTAGGGGTTAGGGTTAGGGTACGCGTTAGGGTTAGGGTAGTTATTAAACCTATCCCACTCTCTAGATACCCCTTAGCACGTAAAGGAATATTATTTGGGGGTCCAGCCATGGAGAAGAGTTTAGACACTAGGATAAGATAAGGAACACACCCATTCTCAAGAAATCACATTAGGATTCTCTTTTTAACCTGTTCCTTAAAACACTAGTGCTTAGGAAATCTATTGGAGGCAGAAGCAGTCAAGGGTAGCTTAGGGTTAGTGTTAGGGTTAGGGTTAGGGTTAGGGTTAGGGTACGGCTTAGGGTACGGGTTCGGGGAGGGGTTCGGGTACGGCGTAGGGTATGGGCTAGGGTTAGGGTTAGGGTTAGTGTTAGGGTTAGGGCTCGGTTTAGGGTACGGGTTAGGATTAGGGTACGCGTTAGGGTTAGGGTAGGGGTTAGGGTTAGGGTACGCGTTAGGGGTAGGGTAGTTATTAAACCTATCCCACTCTCTAGATACCCCTTAGCACGTAAAGGAATATTATTTGGGGGTCCAGCCATGGAGAAGAGTTTAGACACTAGGATAAGATAAGGAACACACCCATTCTCAAGAAATCACATTAGGATTCTCTTTTTAACCTGTTCCTTAAAACACTAGTGCTTAGGAAATCTATTGGAGGCAGAAGCAGTCAAGGGTAGCTTAGGGTTAGGGTTAGGGTTAGGGTTAGGGTACGGCTTAGGGTACGGGTTCGGGGAGGGGTTCGGGTACGGCGTAGGGTATGGGCTAGGGTTAGGGTTAGGGTTAGTGTTAGGGTTAGGGCTCGGTTTAGGGTATGGGTTAGGATTAGGGTACGCGTTAGGGTTAGGGTAGGGGTTAGGGTTAGGGTACGCGTTAGGCTTAGGGTAGTTATTAAACCTATCCCACTCTCTAGATACCCCTTAGCTCGTAAAGGAATATTATTTGGGGGTCCAGCCATGGAGAAGAGTTTAGACACTAGGATAAGATAAGGAACACACCCATTCTCAAGAAATCACATTAGGATTCTCTTTTTAACCTGTTCCTTAAAACACTAGTGCTTAGGAAATCTATTGGAGGCAGAAGCAGTCAAGGGTAGCTTAGGGTAAGGGTTAGGGTTAGGGTTAGGGTTAAGGTATGGCTTAGGGTACGGGTTCGGGGAGGTGTTCGGGTACGGCGTAGGGTATGGGCTAGGGTTAGGGTTAGGGTTAGTGTTAGGGTTAGGGCTCGGTTTAGGGTACGGGTTAGGATTAGGGTACGCGTTAGGGTTAGGGTAGGGGTTAGGGTTAGGGTACGCGTTAGGGTTAGGGTAGTTATTAAACCTATCCCACTCTCTAGATACCCCTTAGCACATAAAGGAATATTATTTGGGGGTCCAGCCATGGAGAAGAGTTTAGACACTAGGATAAGATAAGGAACACACCCATTCTCAAGAAATCACATTAGGATTCTCTTTTTAACCTGTTCCTTAAAACACTAGTGCTTAGGAAATCTATTGGAGGCAGAAGCTGTCAAGGGTAGCTTAGGGTTAGGGGTAGGGTTAGGGTACGGCTTAGGGTACGGGTTCGGGGAGGGGTTCGGGTACGGCGTAGGGTATGGGCTAGGGTTAGGGTTAGGGTTAGTGTTGGGGTTAGGGCTCGGTTTAGGGTACGGTTTAGGATTAGGGTACGCGTTAGGGTTAGGGTAGGGGTTAGGGTTAGGGTATGCGTTAGGGTTAGGGTAGTTATTAAACCTATCCCACTCTCTAGATACCCCTTAGCACGTAAAGGAATATTATTTGGGGGTCCAGCCATGGAGAAGAGTTTAGACACTAGGATAAGATAAGGAACACACCCATTCTCAAGAAATCACATTAGGATTCTGTTTTTAACCTGTTCCTTAAAACACTAGTGCTTAGGAAATCTATTGGAGGCAGAAGCAGTCAAGGGTAGCTTAGGGTTAGGGTTAGGGTTAGGGTTAGGGTTAGGGTTAGGGTACGGCTTAGGGTACGGTTTCGGGGAGGGGTTCGGATACGGCTAAGGGTATGGGCTAGGGTTAGGGTTAGGGTTAGTGTTAGGGTTAGGGCTCGGTTTAGGGTACGGTTTAGGATTAGGGTACGCGTTAGGGTTAGGGTAGGGGTTAGGGTTAGGGTATGCGTTAGGGTTAGGGTAGTTATTAAACCTATCCCACTCTCTAGATACCCCTTAGCACGTAAAGGAATATTATTTGGGGGTCCAGCCATGGAGAAGAGTTTAGACACTAGGATAAGATAAGGAACACACCCATTCTCAAGAAATCACATTAGGATTCTCTTTTTAACCTGTTCCTTAAAACACTAGTGCTTAGGAAATCTATTGGAGGCAGAAGCAGTCAAGGGTAGCTTAGGGTTAGGGTTAGGGTTAGGGTTAGGGTACGGCTTAGGGTACGGCTTAGGGTACGGGTTCGGGGAGGGGTTCGGGTACGGCGTAGGGTATGGGCTAGGGTTAGGTTTAGGGTTAGTGTTAGGGTTAGGGCTCGGTTTAGGGTACGGGTTAGGATTAGGGTACGCGTTAGGGTTAGGGTAGGGGTTAGGGTTAGGGTACGCGTTAGGATTACGGTAGTTATTAAACCTATCCCACTCTCTAGATACCCCTTAGCACGTAAAGGAATATTATTTGGGGGTCCAGCCATGGAGAAGAGTTTAGACACTAGGATAAGATAAGGAACACACCCATTCTCAAGAAATCACATTAGGATTCTCTTTTTAACCTGTTCCTTAAAACACTAGTGCTTAGGAAATCTATTGGAGGCAGAAGCATTCAAGGGTAGCTTAGGGTTAGGGTTAGGGTTAGGGTTAGGGTACGGCTTAGGGTACGGGTTCGGGGAGGGGTTCGGGTACGGCGTAGGGTATGGGCTAGGGTTAGGGTTAGGGTTAGTGTTAGGGTTAGGGCTCGGTTTAGGGTATGGGTTAGGATTAGGGTACGCGTTAGGGTTAGGGTAGGGGTTAGGGTTAGGGTACGCGTTAGGCTTAGGGTAGTTATTAAACCTATCCCACTCTCTAGATACCCCTTAGCACGTAAAGGAATATTATTTGGGGGTCCAGCCATGGAGAAGAGTTTAGACACTAGGATAAGATAAGGAACACACCCATTCTCAAGAAGTCACATTAGGATTCTCTTTTTAACCTGTTCCTTAAAACACTAGTGCTTAGGAAATCTATTGGAGGCAGAAGCAGTCAAGGGTAGCTTAGGGTAAGGGTTAGGGTTAGGGTTAGGGTTAAGGTATGGCTTAGGGTACAGGTTCGGGGAGGTGTTCGGGTACGGCGTAGGGTATGGGCTAGGGTTAGGGTTAGGGTTAGTGTTAGGGTTAGGGCTCGGTTTAGGGTACGGGTTAGGATTAGGGTACGCGTTAGGGTTAGGGTAGGGGTTAGGTTTAGGGTACGCGTTAGGGTTAGGGTAGTTATTAAACCTATCCCACTCTCTAGATACCCCTTAGCACGTAAAGGAATATTATTTGGGGGTCCAGCCATGGAGAAGAGTTTAGACACTAGGATAAGATAAGGAACACACCCATTCTCAAGAAATCACATTAGGATTCTCTTTTTAACCTGTTCCTTAAAACACTAGTGGTTAGGAAATCTATTGGAGGCAGGAGCAGTCAAGGGTAGCTTAGGGTGAGTGTTAGGGTTAGGGTTAGGATTAGGGTACGGCTTAGGGTACGGGTTCGGGGAGGGGTTCGGGTACGGCGTAGGGTATGGGCTAGGGTTAGGGTTAGGGTTAGTGTTAGGGTTAGGGCTCGGTTTAGGGTACGGGTTAGGATTAGGGTACGCGTTAGGGTTAGGGTAGGGGTTAGGGTTAGGGTACGCGTTAGGGGTAGGGTAGTTATTAAACCTATCCCACTCTCTAGATACCCCTTAGCACGTAAAGGAATATTATTTGGGGGTCCAGCCATGGAGAAGAGTTTAGACACTAGGATAAGATAAGGAACACACCCATTCTCAAGAAATCACATTAGGATTCTCTTTTTAACCTGTTCCTTAAAACACTAGTGCTTAGGAAATCTATTGGAGGCAGAAGCAGTCAAGGGTAGCTTAGGGTTAGGGTTAGGGTTAGGGTTAGGGTACGGCTTAGGGTACGGGTTCGGGGAGGGGTTCGGGTACGGCGTAGAGTATGGGCTAGGGTTAGGGTTAGGGTTAGTGTTAGGGTTAGGGCTCGGTTTAGGGTACGGGTTAGGATTAGGGTACGCGTTAGGGTTAGGGTAGGGGTTAGGGTTAGGGTACGCGTTAGGGTTAGGGTAGTTATTAAACCTATCCCACTCTCTAGATACCCCTTAGCACGTAAAGGAATATTTTTTGGGGGTCCAGCCATGGAGAAGAGTTTAGACACTAGGATAAGATAAGGAACACACCCATTCTCAAGAAATCACATTAGGATTCTCTTTTTAACCTGTTCCTTAAAACACTAGTGCTTAGGAAATCTATTGGAGGCAGAAGCAGTCAAGGGTAGCTTAGGGTTAGGGTTAGGGTTAGGGTTAGGGTTAGGGTTAGGGTACGGCTTAGGGTACGGTTTCGGGGAGGGTTTCGGGTACGGCTAAGGGTATGGGCTAGGTTTAGGGTTAGGGTTAGTGTTAGGGTTAGGGCTCGGTTTAGGGTACGGGTTAGGATTAGGGTACGCGTTAGGGTTAGGGTAGGGGTTAGGGTTAGGGTACGCGTTAGGGTTAGGGTAGTTATTAAACCTATCCCACTCTCTAGATACCCCTTAGCACGTAAAGGAATATTATTTGGGGGTCCAGCCATGGAGAAGAGTTTAGACACTAGGATAAGATAAGGAACACACCCATTCTCAAGAAATCACATTAGGATTCTCTTTTTAACCTGTTCCTTAAAACACTAGTGCTTAGGAAATCTATTGGAGGCAGAAGCAGTCAAGGGTAGCTTAGGGTTAGTGTTAGGGTTAGGGTTAGGGTTAGGGTTAGGGTACGGCTTAGGGTACGGGTTCGGGGAAGGGTTCGGGTACGGCGTAGGGTATGGGCTAGGGTTAGGGTTAGGGTTAGTGTTAGGGTTAGGGCTCGGTTTAGGGTACGGGTTAGGATTAGGGTACGCGTTAGGGTTAGGGTAGGGGTTAGGGTTAGGGTACGCGTTAGGGGTAGGGTAGTTATTAAACCTATCCCACTCTCTAGATACCCCTTAGCACGTAAAGGAATATTATTTGGGGGTCCAGCCATGGAGAAGAGTTTAGACACTAGGATAAGATAAGGAACACACCCATTCTCAAGAAATCACATTAGGATTCTCTTTTTAACCTGTTCCTTAAAACACTAGTGCTTAGGAAATCTATTGGAGGCAGAAGCAGTCAAGGGTAGCTTAGGGTTAGGGTTAGGGTTAGGGTTAGGGTACGGCTTAGGGTACGGGTTCGGGGAGGGGTTCGGGTACGGCGTAGGGTATGGGCTAGGGTTAGGGTTAGGGTTAGTGTTAGGGTTAGGGCTCGGTTTAGGGTATGGGTTAGGATTAGGGTACGCGTTAGGGTTAGGGTAGGGGTTAGGGTTAGGGTACGCGTTAGGCTTAGGGTAGTTATTAAACCTATCCCACTCTCTAGATACCCCTTAGCTCGTAAAGGAATATTATTTGGGGGTCCAGCCATGGAGAAGAGTTTAGACACTAGGATAAGATAAGGAACACACCCATTCTCAAGAAATCACATTAGGATTCTCTTTTTAACCTGTTCCTTAAAACACTAGTGCTTAGGAAATCTATTGGAGGCAGAAGCAGTCAAGGGTAGCTTAGGGTAAGGGTTAGGGTTAGGGTTAGGGTTAAGGTATGGCTTAGGGTACGGGTTCGGGGAGGTGTTCGGGTACGGCGTAGGGTATGGGCTAGGGTTAGGGTTAGGGTTAGTGTTAGGGTTAGGGCTCGGTTTAGGGTACGGGTTAGGATTAGGGTACGCGTTAGGGTTAGGGTAGGGGTTAGGTTTAGGTTACGCGTTAGGGTTAGGGTAGTTATTAAACCTATCCCACTCTCTAGATACCCCTTAGCACGTAAAGGAATATTATTTGGGGGTCCAGCCATGGAGAAGAGTTTAGACACTAGGATAAGATAAGGAACACACCCATTCTCAAGAAATCACATTAGGATTCTCTTTTTAACCTGTTCCTTAAAACACTAGTGGTTAGGAAATCTATTGGAGGCAGGAGCAGTCAAGGGTAGCTTAGGGTGAGTGTTAGGGTTAGGGTTAGGATTAGGGTACGGCTTAGGGTACGGGTTCGGGGAGGGGTTCGGGTACGGCGTAGGGTATGGGCTAGGGTTAGGTTTAGGGTTAGTGTTAGGGTTAGGGCTCGGTTTAGGGTACGGGTTAGGATTAGGGTACGCGTTAGGGTTAGGGTAGGGGTTAGGGTTAGGGTACGCGTTAGGGGTAGGGTAGTTATTAAACCTATCCCACTCTCTAGATACCCCTTAGCACGTAAAGGAATATTATTTGGGGGTCCAGCCATGGAGAAGAGTTTAGACACTAGGATAAGATAAGGAACACACCCATTCTCAAGAAATCACATTAGGATTCTCTTTTTAACCTGTTCCTTAAAACACTAGTGCTTAGGAAATCTATTGGAGGCAGAAGCAGTCAAGGGTAGCTTAGGGTTAGGGTTAGGGTTAGGGTTAGGGTACGGCTTAGGGTACGGGTTCGGGGAGGGGTTCGGGTACGGCGTAGGGTATGGGCTAGGGTTAGGGTTAGGGTTAGTGTTAGGGTTAGGGCTCGGTTTAGGGTACGGGTTAGGATTAGGGTACGCGTTAGGGTTAGGGTAGGGGTTAGGGTTAGGGTACGCATTAGGGTTAGGGTAGTTATTAAACCTATCCCACTCTCTAGATACCCCTTAGCACGTAAAGGAATATTATTTGGGGGTCCAGCCATGGAGAAGAGTTTAGACACTAGGATAAGATAAGGAACACACCCATTCTCAAGAAATCACATTAGGATTCTCTTTTTAACCTGTTCCTTAAAACATTAGGGCTTAGGAAATCTATTGGAGGCAGAAGCAGTCAAGGGTAGCTTAGGGTTAGGGTTAGGGTTAGGGTTAGGGTTAGGGTACGGCTTAGGGTACGGGTTCGGGGAGGGGTTCGTGTACGGCATAGGGTATGGGCTAGGGTTAGGGTTAGGGTTTGTGTTAGGGTTAGGGCTCGGTTTAGGGTACGGGTTAGGATTAGGGTACGCGTTAGGGTTAGGGTAGGGGTTAGGGTTAGGGTACGCGTTAGGGTTAGGGTAGTTATTAAACCTATCCCACTCTCTAGATACCCCTTAGCACGTAAAGGAATATTATTTGGGGGTCCAGCCATGGAGAAGAGTTTAGACACTAGGATAAGATAAGGAACACACCCATTCTCAAGAAATCACATTAGGATTCTCTTTTTAACCTGTTCCTTAAAACACTAGTGCTTAGGAAATCTATTGGAGGCAGAAGCAGTCAAGGGTAGCTTAGGGTTAGGGTTAGGGTTAGGGTTAGGGTTAGGGTTAGGGTACGGCTTAGTGTACGGTTTCGGGGAGGGTTTCGGGTACGGCTAAGTGTATGGGCTAGGGTTAGGGTTAGGGTTAGTGTTAGGGTTAGGGCTCGGTTTAGGGTACGGGTTAGGATTAGGGTACGCGTTAGGGTTAGGGTAGGGGTTAGGGTTAGGGTACGCGTTAGGGTTAGGGTAGTTATTAAACCTATCCCACTCTCTAGATACCCCTTAGCACGTAAAGGAATATTATTTGGGGGTCCAGCCATGGAGAAGAGTTTAGACACTAGGATAAGATAAGGAACACACCATTCTCAAGAAATCACATTAGGATTCTCTTTTTAACCTGTTCCTTAAAACACTAGTGCTTAGGAAATCTATTGGAGGCAGGAGCAGTCAAGGGTAGCTTAGGGTGAGTGTTAGGGTTAGGGTTAGGATTAGGGTACGGCTTAGGGTACGGGTTCGGGGAGGGGTTCGGGTACGGCGTAGGGTATGGGCTAGGGTTAGGTTTAGGGTTAGTGTTAGGGTTAGGGCTCGGTTTAGGGTACGGGTTAGGATTAGGGTACGCGTTAGGGTTAGGGTAGGGGTTAGGGTTAGGGTACGCGTTAGGGGTAGGGTAGTTATTAAACCTATCCCACTCTCTAGATACCCCTTAGCACGTAAAGGAATATTATTTGGGGGTCCAGCCATGGAGAAGAGTTTAGACACTAGGATAAGATAAGGAACACACCCATTCTCAAGAAATCACATTAGGATTCTCTTTTTAACCTGTTTCTTAAAACACTAGTGCTTAGGAAATCTATTGGAGGCAGAAGCAGTCAAGGGTAGCTTAGGGTTAGGGTTAGGGTTAGGGTTAGGGTACGGCTTAGGGTACGGGTTCGGGGAGGGGTTCGTGTACGGCGTAGGGTATGGGCTAGGGTTAGGGTTAGGGTTTGTGTTAGGGTTAGGGCTCGGTTTAGGGTACGGGTTAGGATTAGGGTACGCGTTAGGGTTAGGGTAGGGGTTAGGGTTAGGGTACGCATTAGGGTTAGGGTAGTTATTAAACCTATCCCACTCTCTAGATACCCCTTAGCACGTAAAGGAATATTATTTGGGGGTCCAGCCATGGAGAAGAGTTTAGACACTAGGATAAGATAAGGAACACACCCATTCTCAAGAAATCACATTAGGATTCTCTTTTTAACCTGTTCCTTAAAACATTAGGGCTTAGGAAATCTATTGGAGGCAGAAGCAGTCAAGGGTAGCTTAGGGTTAGGGTTAGGGTTAGGGTTAGGGTTAGGGTACGGCTTAGGGTACGGGTTCGGGGAGGGGTTCGTGTACGGCATAGGGTATGGGCTAGGGTTAGGGTTAGGGTTTGTGTTAGGGTTAGGGCTCGGTTTAGGGTACGGGTTAGGATTAGGGTACGCGTTAGGGTTAGGGTAGGGGTTAGGGTTAGGGTACGCGTTAGGGTTAGGGTAGTTATTAAACCTATCCCACTCTCTAGATACCCCTTAGCACGTAAAGGAATATTATTTGGGGGTCCAGCCATGGAGAAGAGTTTAGACACTAGGATAAGATAAGGAACACACCCATTCTCAAGAAATCACATTAGGATTCTCTTTTTAACCTGTTCCTTAAAACACTAGTGCTTAGGAAATCTATTGGAGGCAGAAGCAGTCAAGGGTAGCTTAGGGTTAGGGTTAGGGTTAGGGTTAGGGTTAGGGTTAGGGTACGGCTTAGTGTACGGTTTCGGGGAGGGTTTCGGGTACGGCTAAGTGTATGGGCTAGGGTTAGGGTTAGGGTTAGTGTTAGGGTTAGGGCTCGGTTTAGGGTACGGGTTAGGATTAGGGTACGCGTTAGGGTTAGGGTAGGGGTTAGGGTTAGGGTACGCGTTAGGGTTAGGGTAGTTATTAAACCTATCCCACTCTCTAGATACCCCTTAGCACGTAAAGGAATATTATTTGGGAGTCCAGCCATGGAGAAGAGTTTAGACACTAGGATAAGATAAGGAACACACCCATTCTCAAGAAATCACATTAGGATTCTCTTTTTAACCTGTTCCTTAAAACACTAGTGCTTAGGAAATCTATTGGAGGCAGAAGCAGTCAAGGGTAGCTTAGGGTTAGGGTTAGGGTTAGGGTTAGGGTTAGGGTTAGGGTACGGCTTAGGGTACGGGTTCGGGGAGGGGTTCGGGTACGGCGTAGGGTATGGGCTAGGGTTAGGGTTAGGGTTAGTGTTAGGGTTAGGGCTCGGTTTAGGGTACGGGTTAGGATTAGGGTACGCGTTAGGGTTAGGGTAGGGGTTAGGGTTAGGGTACGCGTTAGGATTAGGGTAGTTATTAAACCTATCCCACTCTCTAGATACCCCTTAGCACGTAAAGGAATATTATTTGGGGGTCCAGCCATGGAGAAGAGTTTAGACACTAGGATAAGATAAGGAACACACCCATTCTCAAGAAATCACATTAGGATTCTCTTTTTAACCTGTTCCTTAAAACACTAGGGCTTAGGAAATCTATTGGAGGCAGAAGCAGTCAAGGGTAGCTTAGGGTTAGGGTTAGGGTTAGGGTTAGGGTACGGCTTAGGGTACGGGTTCGGGGAGGGGTTCGGGTACGGCGTAGGGTATGGGCTAGGGTTAGGGTTAGGGTTAGTGTTAGGGTTAGGGCTCGGTTTAGGGTACGGGTTAGGATTAGGGTACGCGTTAGGGTTAGGGTAGGGGTTAGGGTTAGGGTACGCGTTAGGGTTAGGGTAGTTATTAAACCTATCCCACTCTCTAGATACCCCTTAGCACGTAAAGGAATATTATTTGGGGGTCCAGCCATGGAGAAGAGTTTAGACACTAGGATAAGATAAGGAACACACCCATTCTCAAGAAATCACATTAGGATTCTCTTTTTAACCTGTTCCTTAAAACACTAGTGGTTAGGAAATCTATTGGAGGCAGGAGCAGTCAAGGGTAGCTTAGGGTGAGTGTTAGGGTTAGGGTTAGGATTAGGGTACGGCTTAGGGTACGGGTTCGGGGAGGGGTTCGGGTACGGCGTAGGGTATGGGCTAGGGTTAGGTTTAGGGTTAGTGTTAGGGTTAGGGCTCGGTTTAGGGTACGGGTTAGGATTAGGGTACGCGTTAGGGTTAGGGTAGGGGTTAGGGTTAGGGTACGCGTTAGGGGTAGGGTAGTTATTAAACCTATCCCACTCTCTAGATACCCCTTAGCACGTAAAGGAATATTATTTGGGGGTCCAGCCATGGAGAAGAGTTTAGACACTAGGATAAGATAAGGAACACACCCATTCTCAAGAAATCACATTAGGATTCTCTTTTTAACCTGTTCCTTAAAACACTAGTGCTTAGGAAATCTATTGGAGGCAGAAGCAGTCAAGGGTAGCTTAGGGTTAGGGTTAGGGTTAGGGTTAGGGTACGGCTTAGGGTACGGGTTCGGGGAGGGGTTCGGGTACGGCGTAGGGTATGGGCTAGGGTTAGGGTTAGGGTTAGTGTTAGGGTTAGGGCTCGGTTTAGGGTACGGGTTAGGATTAGGGTACGCGTTAGGGTTAGGGTAGGGGTTAGGGTTAGGGTACGCATTAGGGTTAGGGTAGTTATTAAACCTATCCCACTCTCTAGATACGCCTTAGCACGTAAAGGAATATTATTTGGGGGTCCAGCCATGGAGAAGAGTTTAGACACTAGGATAAGATAAGGAACACACCCATTCTCAAGAAATCACATTAGGATTCTCTTTTTAACCTGTTCCTTAAAACATTAGGGCTTAGGAAATCTATTGGAGGCAGAAGCAGTCAAGGGTAGCTTAGGGTTAGGGTTAGGGTTAGGGTTAGGGTTAGGGTACGGCTTAGGGTACGGGTTCGGGGAGGGGTTCGTGTACGGCGTAGGGTATGGGCTAGGGTTAGGGTTAGGGTTTGTGTTAGGGTTAGGGCTCGGTTTAGGGTACGGGTTAGGATTAGGGTACGCGTTAGGGTTAGGGTAGGGGTTAGGGTTAGGGTACGCGTTAGGGTTAGGGTAGTTATTAAACCTATCCCACTCTCTAGATACCCCTTAGCACGTAAAGGAATATTATTTGGGGGTCCAGCCATGGAGAAGAGTTTAGACACTAGGATAAGATAAGGAACACACCCATTCTCAAGAAATCACATTAGGATTCTCTTTTTAACCTGTTCCTTAAAACACTAGTGCTTAGGAAATCTATTGGAGGCAGAAGCAGTCAAGGGTAGCTTAGGGTTAGGGTTAGGGTTAGGGTTAGGGTTAGGGTTAGGGTACGGCTTAGTGTACGGTTTCGGGGAGGGTTTCGGGTACGGCTAAGTGTATGGGCTAGGGTTAGGGTTAGGGTTAGTGTTAGGGTTAGGGCTCGGTTTAGGGTACGGGTTAGGATTAGGGTACGCGTTAGGGTTAGGGTAGGGGTTAGGGTTAGGGTACGCGTTAGGGTTAGGGTAGTTATTAAACCTATCCCACTCTCTAGATACCCCTTAGCACGTAAAGGAATATTATTTGGGGGTCCAGCCATGGAGAAGAGTTTAGACACTAGGATAAGATAAGGAACACACCCATTCTCAAGAAATCACATTAGGATTCTCTTTTTAACCTGTTCCTTAAAACACTAGTGCTTAGGAAATCTATTGGAGGCAGAAGCAGTCAAGGGTAGCTTAGGGTTAGGGTTAGGGTTAGGGTTAGGGTTAGGGTTAGGGTACGGCTTAGGGTACGGGTTCGGGGAGGGGTTCGGGTACGGCGTAGGGTATGGGCTAGGGTTAGGGTTAGGGTTAGTGTTAGGGTTAGGGCTCGGTTTAGGGTACGGGTTAGGATTAGGGTACGCGTTAGGGTTAGGGTAGGGGTTAGGGTTAGGGTACGCGTTAGGATTAGGGTAGTTATTAAACCTATCCCACTCTCTAGATACCCCTTAGCACGTAAAGGAATATTATTTGGGGGTCCAGCCATGGAGAAGAGTTTAGACACTAGGATAAGATAAGGAACACACCCATTCTCAAGAAATCACATTAGGATTCTCTTTTTAACCTGTTCCTTAAAACACTAGGGCTTAGGAAATCTATTGGAGGCAGAAGCAGTCAAGGGTAGCTTAGGGTTAGGGTTAGGGTTAGGGTTAGGGTACGGCTTAGGGTACGGGTTCGGGGAGGGGTTCGGGTACGGCGTAGGGTATGGGCTAGGGTTAGGGTTAGGGTTAGTGTTAGGGTTAGGGCTCGGTTTAGGGTATGGGTTAGGATTAGGGTACGCGTTAGGGT
Organism: Balaenoptera acutorostrata; assembly: GCF_949987535.1. Lineage (NCBI taxonomy): Eukaryota > Metazoa > Chordata > Mammalia > Artiodactyla > Balaenopteridae > Balaenoptera > Balaenoptera acutorostrata. Next base: position 900,984 of record NW_026646454.1, read on the forward strand.
TAGGGTAGGGGTTAGGGTTAGGGTACGCGTTAGGGTTAGGGTAGTTATTAAACCTATCCCACTCTCTAGATACCCCTTAGCACGTAAAGGAATATTATTTGGGGGTCCAGCCATGGAGAAGAGTTTAGACACTAGGATAAGATAAGGAACACACCCATTCTCAAGAAATCACATTAGGATTCTCTTTTTAACCTGTTCCTTAAAACACTAGTGCTTAGGAAATCTATTGGAGGCAGAAGCAGTCAAGGGTAGCTTAGGGTAAGGGTTAGGGTTAGGGTTAGGGTTAAGGTATGGCTTAGGGTACGGGTTCGGGGAGGTGTTCGGGTACGGCGTAGGGTATGGGCTAGGGTTAGGGTTAGGGTTAGTGTTAGGGTTAGGGCTCGGTTTAGGGTACGGGTTAGGATTAGGGTACGCGTTAGGGTTAGGGTAGGGGTTAGGTTTAGGTTACGCGTTAGGGTTAGGGTAGTTATTAAACCTATCCCACTCTCTAGATACCCCTTAGCACGTAAAGGAATATTATTTGGGGGTCCAGCCATGGAGAAGAGTTTAGACACTAGGATAAGATAAGGAACACACCCATTCTCAAGAAATCACATTAGGATTCTCTTTTTAACCTGTTCCTTAAAACACTAGTGCTTAGGAAATCTATTGGAGGCAGAAGCAGTCAAGGGTAGCTTAGGGTTAGGGTTAGGGTTAGGGTTAGGGTTAGGGTTAGGGTACGGCTTAGGGTACGGGTTCGGGGAGGGGTTCGGGTACGGCGTAGGGTATGGGCTAGGGTTAGGGTTAGGGTTAGTGTTAGGGTTAGGGCTCGGTTTAGGGTACGGGTTAGGATTAGGGTACGCGTTAGGGTTAGGGTAGGGGTTAGGGTTAGGGTATGCGTTAGGATTAGGGTAGTTATTAAACCTATCCCACTCTCTAGATGCCCCTTAGCACGTAAAGGAATATTATTTGGGGGTCCAGCCATGGAGAAGAGTTTAGACACTAGGATAAGATAAGGAACACACCCATTCTCAAGAAATCACATTAGGATTCTCTTTTTAACCTGTTCCTTAAAACACTAGGGCTTAGGAAATCTATTGGAGGCAGAAGCAGTCAAGGGTAGCTTAGGGTTAGGGTTAGGGTTAGGGTTAGGGTACGGCTTAGGGTACGGGTTCGGGGAGGGGTTCGGGTACGGCGTAGGGTATGGGCTAGGGTTAGGGTTAGGGTTAGTGTTAGGGTTAGGACTCGGTTTAGGGTATGGGTTAGGATTAGGGTACGCGTTAGGGTTAGGGTAGGGGTTAGGGTTAGGGTACGCGTTAGGGTTAGGGTAGTTATTAAACCTATCCCACTCTCTAGATACCCCTTAGCACGTAAAGGAATATTATTTGGGGGTCCAGCCATGGAGAAGAGTTTAGACACTAGGATAAGATAAGGAACACACCCATTCTCAAGAAATCACATTAGGATTCTCTTTTTAACCTGTTCCTTAAAACACTAGTGCTTAGGAAATCTATTGGAGGCAGAAGCAGTCAAGGGTAGCTTAGGGTTAGGGTTAGGGTTAGGGTTAGGGTTAGGGTATGGCTTAGGGTACGGGTTCGGGGAGGTGTTCGGGTACGGCGTAGGGTATGGGCTAGGGTTAGGGTAAGGGTTAGTGTTAGGGTTAGGGCTCGGTTTAGGGTACGGGTTAGGATTAGGGTACGCGTTAGGCTTAGGGTAGGGGTTAGGGTTAGGGTAGTTATTAAACCTATCCCACTCTCTAGATACCCCTTAGCACGTAAAGGAATATTATTTGGGGGTCCAGCCATGGAGAAGAGTTTAGACACTAGGATAAGATAAGGAACACACCCATTCTCAAGAAATCACATTAGGATTCTCTTTTTAACCTGTTCCTTAAAACACTAGTGGTTAGGAAATCTATTGGAGGCAGGAGCAGTCAAGGGTAGCTTAGGGTGAGTGTTAGGGTTAGGGTTAGGATTAGGGTACGGCTTAGGGTACGGGTTCGGGGAAGGGTTCAGGTACGGCGTAGGGTATGGGCTAGGGTTAGGGTTAGGGTTAGTGTTAGGATTAGGGCTCGGTTTAGGGTACGGGTTAGGATTAGGGTACGCGTTAGGGTTAGGGTAGGGGTTAGGGTTAGGGTACGCGTTAGGGTTAGGGTAGTTATTAAACCTATCCCACTCTCTAGATACCCCTTAGCACGTAAAGGAATATTATTTGGCGGTCCAGCCATGGAGAAGAGTTTAGACACTAGGATAAGATAAGGAACACACCCATTCTCAAGAAATCACATTAGGATTCTCTTTTTAACCTGTTCCTTAAAACACTAGTGCTTAGGAAATCTATTGGAGGCAGAAGCAGTCAAGGGTAGCTTAGGGTTAGGGTTAGGGTTAGGGTTAGGGTTAGGGTTAGGGTACGGCTTAGGGTACGGATTCGGGGAGGGGTTCGGGTACGGCGTAGGGTATGGGCTAGGGTTAGGGTTAGGGTTAGTGTTAGGGTTAGGGCTCGGTTTAGGGTACGGGTTAGGATTAGGGTACGCGTTAGGGTTAGGGTAGGGGTTAGGGTTAGGGTACGCGTTAGGATTAGGGTAGTTATTAAACCTATCCCACTCTCTAGATACCCCTTAGCACGTAAAGGAATATTATTTGGGGGTCCAGCCATGGAGAAGAGTTTAGACACTAGGATAAGATAAGGAACACACCCATTCTCAAGAAATCACATTAGGATTCTCTTTTTAACCTGTTCCTTAAAACACTAGGGCTTAGGAAATCTATTGGAGGCAGAAGCAGTCAAGGGTAGCTTAGGGTTAGGGTTAGGGTTAGGGTTAGGGTACGGCTTAGGGTACGGGTTCGGGGAGGGGTTCGGGTACGGCGTAGGGTATGGGCTAGGTTTAGGGTTAGGGTTAGTGTTAGGGTTAGGGCTCGGTTTAGGGTATGGGTTAGGATTAGGGTACGCGTTAGGGTTAGGGTAGGGGTTAGGGTTAGGGTACGCGTTAGGGTTAGGGTAGTTATTAAACCTATCCCACTCTCTAGATACCCCTTAGCACGTAAAGGAATATTATTTGGGGGTCCAGCCATGGAGAAGAGTTTAGACACTAGGATAAGATAAGGAACACACCCATTCTCAAGAAATCACATTAGGATTCTCTTTTTAACCTGTTCCTTAAAACACTAGTGCTTAGGAAATCTATTGGATGCAGAAGCAGTCAAGGGTAGCTTAGGGTTAGGGTTAGGGTTAGGGTTAGGATTAGGGTATGGCTTAGGGTACGGGTTCGCGGAGGTGTTCGGGTACGGCGTAGGGTATGGGCTAGGGTTAGGGTAAGGGTTAGTGTTAGGGTTAGGGCTCGGTTTAGGGTACGGGTTAGGATTAGGGTATGCGTTAGGCTTAGGGTAGGGGTTAGGGTTAGGGTAGTTATTAAACCTATCCCACTCTCTAGATACCCCTTAGCACGTAAAGGAATATTATTTGGGGGTCCAGCCATGGAGAAGAGTTTAGACACTAGGATAAGATAAGGAACACACCCATTCTCAAGAAATCACATTAGGATTCTCTTTTTAACCTGTTCCTTAAAACACTAGTGGTTAGGAAATCTATTGGAGGCAGGAGCAGTCAAGGGTAGCTTAGGGTGAGTGTTAGGGTTAGGGTTAGGATTAGGGTACGGCTTAGGGTACGGGTTCGGGGAAGGGTTCAGGTACGGCGTAGGGTATGGGCTAGGGTTAGGGTTAGGGTTAGTGTTAGGGTTAGGGCTCGGTTTAGGGTACGGGTTAGGATTAGGGTACGCGTTAGGGTTAGGGTAGGGGTTAGGGTTAGGGTACGCGTTAGGGGTAGGGTAGTTATTAAACCTATCCCACTCTCTAGATACCCCTTAGCACGTAAAGGAATATTATTTGGGGGTCCAGCCATGTAGAAGTGTTTAGACACTAGGATAAGATAAGGAACACACCCATTCTCAAGAAATCACATTAGGATTCTCTTTTTAACCTGTTCCTTAAAACACTAGTGCTTAGGAAATCTATTGGAGGCAGAAGCAGTCAAGGGTAGCTTAGGGTTAGGGTTAGGGTTAGGGTTAGGGTTAGGTTACGGCTTAGGGTACGGGTTCGGGGAGGGGTTCGGGTACGGCGTAGGGTATGGGCTAGGGTTAGGGTTAAGGTTAGTGTTAGGGTTAGGGCTCGGTTTAGGGTACGGGTTAGGATTAGGGTACGCGTTAGGGTTAGGGTAGGGGTTAGGGTTAGGGTACGCGTTAGGGTTAGGGTAGTTATTAAACCTATCCCACTCTCTAGATACCCCTTAGCACGTAAAGGAATATTATTTGGGGGTCCAGCCATGGAGAAGAGTTTAGACACTAGGATAAGATAAGGAACACACCCATTCTCAAGAAATCACATTAGGATTCTCTTTTTAACCTGTTCCTTAAAACACTAGTGCTTAGGAAATCTATTGGAGGCAGAAGCAGTCAAGGGTAGCTTAGGGTTAGGGTTAGGGTTAGGGTTAGGGTTAGGGTTAGGGTACGGCTTAGGGTACGGGTTCGGGGAGGGGTTCGGGTACGGCGTAGGGTATGGGCTAGGGTTAGGGTTAGGGTTAGTGTTAGGGTTAGGGCTCGGTTTAGGGTACGGGTTAGGATTAGGGTACGCGTTAGGGTTAGGGTAGGGGTTAGGGTTAGGGTACGCGTTAGGATTAGGGTAGTTATTAAACCTATCCCACTCTCTAGATACCCCTTAGCACGTAAAGGAATATTATTTGGGGGTCCAGCCATGGAGAAGAGTTTAGACACTAGGATAAGATAAGGAACACACCCATTCTCAAGAAATCACATTAGGATTCTCTTTTTAACCTGTTCCTTAAAACACTAGTGCTTAGGAAATCTATTGGAGGCAGAAGCAGTCAAGGGTAGCTTAGGGTTAGGGTTAGGGTTAGGGTTAGGGTTAGGGTTAGGGTACGGCTTAGTGTACGGTTTCGGGGAGGGTTTCGGGTACGGCTAAGTGTATGGGCTAGGGTTAGGGTTAGGGTTAGTGTTAGGGTTAGGGCTCGGTTTAGGGTACGGGTTAGGATTAGGGTACGCGTTAGGGTTAGGGTAGGGGTTAGGGTTAGGGTACGCGTTAGGGTTAGGGTAGTTATTAAACCTATCCCACTCTCTAGATACCCCTTAGCACGTAAAGGAATATTATTTGGGGGTCCAGCCATGGAGAAGAGTTTAGACACTAGGATAAGATAAGGAACACACCCATTCTCAAGAAATCACATTAGGATTCTCTTTTTAACCTGTTCCTTAAAACACTAGTGCTTAGGAAATCTATTGGAGGCAGGAGCAGTCAAGGGTAGCTTAGGGTGAGTGTTAGGGTTAGGGTTAGGATTAGGGTACGGCTTAGGGTACGGGTTCGGGGAGGGGTTCGGGTACGGCGTAGGGTATGGGCTAGGGTTAGGTTTAGGGTTAGTGTTAGGGTTAGGGCTCGGTTTAGGGTACGGGTTAGGATTAGGGTACGCGTTAGGGTTAGGGTAGGGGTTAGGGTTAGGGTACGCGTTAGGGGTAGGGTAGTTATTAAACCTATCCCACTCTCTAGATACCCCTTAGCACGTAAAGGAATATTATTTGGGGGTCCAGCCATGGAGAAGAGTTTAGACACTAGGATAAGATAAGGAACACACCCATTCTCAAGAAATCACATTAGGATTCTCTTTTTAACCTGTTTCTTAAAACACTAGTGCTTAGGAAATCTATTGGAGGCAGAAGCAGTCAAGGGTAGCTTAGGGTTAGGGTTAGGGTTAGGGTTAGGGTACGGCTTAGGGTACGGGTTCGGGGAGGGGTTCGTGTACGGCGTAGGGTATGGGCTAGGGTTAGGGTTAGGGTTTGTGTTAGGGTTAGGGCTCGGTTTAGGGTACGGGTTAGGATTAGGGTACGCGTTAGGGTTAGGGGAGGGGTTAGGGTTAGGGTACGCATTAGGGTTAGGGTAGTTATTAAACCTATCCCACTCTCTAGATACCCCTTAGCACGTAAAGGAATATTATTTGGGGGTCCAGCCATGGAGAAGAGTTTAGACACTAGGATAAGATAAGGAACACACCCATTCTCAAGAAATCACATTAGGATTCTCTTTTTAACCTGTTCCTTAAAACATTAGGGCTTAGGAAATCTATTGGAGGCAGAAGCAGTCAAGGGTAGCTTAGGGTTAGGGTTAGGGTTAGGGTTAGGGTTAGGGTACGGCTTAGGGTACGGGTTCGGGGAGGGGTTCGTGTACGGCATAGGGTATGGGCTAGGGTTAGGGTTAGGGTTTGTGTTAGGGTTAGGGCTCGGTTTAGGGTACGGGTTAGGATTAGGGTACGCGTTAGGGTTAGGGTAGGGGTTAGGGTTAGGGTACGCGTTAGGGTTAGGGTAGTTATTAAACCTATCCCACTCTCTAGATACCCCTTAGCACGTAAAGGAATATTATTTGGGGGTCCAGCCATGGAGAAGAGTTTAGACACTAGGATAAGATAAGGAACACACCCATTCTCAAGAAATCACATTAGGATTCTCTTTTTAACCTGTTCCTTAAAACACTAGTGCTTAGGAAATCTATTGGAGGCAGAAGCAGTCAAGGGTAGCTTAGGGTTAGGGTTAGGGTTAGGGTTAGGGTTAGGGTTAGGGTACGGCTTAGTGTACGGTTTCGGGGAGGGTTTCGGGTACGGCTAAGTGTATGGGCTAGGGTTAGGGTTAGGGTTAGTGTTAGGGTTAGGGCTCGGTTTAGGGTACGGGTTAGGATTAGGGTACGCGTTAGGGTTAGGGTAGGGGTTAGGGTTAGGGTACGCGTTAGGGTTAGGGTAGTTATTAAACCTATCCCACTCTCTAGATACCCCTTAGCACGTAAAGGAATATTATTTGGGAGTCCAGCCATGGAGAAGAGTTTAGACACTAGGATAAGATAAGGAACACACCCATTCTCAAGAAATCACATTAGGATTCTCTTTTTAACCTGTTCCTTAAAACACTAGTGCTTAGGAAATCTATTGGAGGCAGAAGCAGTCAAGGGTAGCTTAGGGTTAGGGTTAGGGTTAGGGTTAGGGTTAGGGTTAGGGTACGGCTTAGGGTACGGGTTCGGGGAGGGGTTCGGGTACGGCGTAGGGTATGGGCTAGGGTTAGGGTTAGGGTTAGTGTTAGGGTTAGGGCTCGGTTTAGGGTACGGGTTAGGATTAGGGTACGCGTTAGGGTTAGGGTAGGGGTTAGGGTTAGGGTACGCGTTAGGATTAGGGTAGTTATTAAACCTATCCCACTCTCTAGATACCCCTTAGCACGTAAAGGAATATTATTTGGGGGTCCAGCCATGGAGAAGAGTTTAGACACTAGGATAAGATAAGGAACACACCCATTCTCAAGAAATCACATTAGGATTCTCTTTTTAACCTGTTCCTTAAAACACTAGGGCTTAGGAAATCTATTGGAGGCAGAAGCAGTCAAGGGTAGCTTAGGGTTAGGGTTAGGGTTAGGGTTAGGGTACGGCTTAGGGTACGGGTTCGGGGAGGGGTTCGGGTACGGCGTAGGGTATGGGCTAGGGTTAGGGTTAGGGTTAGTGTTAGGGTTAGGGCTCGGTTTAGGGTACGGGTTAGGATTAGGGTACGCGTTAGGGTTAGGGTAGGGGTTAGGGTTAGGGTACGCGTTAGGGTTAGGGTAGTTATTAAACCTATCCCACTCTCTAGATACCCCTTAGCACGTAAAGGAATATTATTTGGGGGTCCAGCCATGGAGAAGAGTTTAGACACTAGGATAAGATAAGGAACACACCCATTCTCAAGAAATCACATTAGGATTCTCTTTTTAACCTGTTCCTTAAAACACTAGTGGTTAGGAAATCTATTGGAGGCAGGAGCAGTCAAGGGTAGCTTAGGGTGAGTGTTAGGGTTAGGGTTAGGATTAGGGTACGGCTTAGGGTACGGGTTCGGGGAGGGGTTCGGGTACGGCGTAGGGTATGGGCTAGGGTTAGGTTTAGGGTTAGTGTTAGGGTTAGGGCTCGGTTTAGGGTACGGGTTAGGATTAGGGTACGCGTTAGGGTTAGGGTAGGGGTTAGGGTTAGGGTACGCGTTAGGGGTAGGGTAGTTATTAAACCTATCCCACTCTCTAGATACCCCTTAGCACGTAAAGGAATATTATTTGGGGGTCCAGCCATGGAGAAGAGTTTAGACACTAGGATAAGATAAGGAACACACCCATTCTCAAGAAATCACATTAGGATTCTCTTTTTAACCTGTTCCTTAAAACACTAGTGCTTAGGAAATCTATTGGAGGCAGAAGCAGTCAAGGGTAGCTTAGGGTTAGGGTTAGGGTTAGGGTTAGGGTACGGCTTAGGGTACGGGTTCGGGGAGGGGTTCGGGTACGGCGTAGGGTATGGGCTAGGGTTAGGGTTAGGGTTAGTGTTAGGGTTAGGGCTCGGTTTAGGGTACGGGTTAGGATTAGGGTACGCGTTAGGGTTAGGGTAGGGGTTAGGGTTAGGGTACGCATTAGGGTTAGGGTAGTTATTAAACCTATCCCACTCTCTAGATACGCCTTAGCACGTAAAGGAATATTATTTGGGGGTCCAGCCATGGAGAAGAGTTTAGACACTAGGATAAGATAAGGAACACACCCATTCTCAAGAAATCACATTAGGATTCTCTTTTTAACCTGTTCCTTAAAACATTAGGGCTTAGGAAATCTATTGGAGGCAGAAGCAGTCAAGGGTAGCTTAGGGTTAGGGTTAGGGTTAGGGTTAGGGTTAGGGTACGGCTTAGGGTACGGGTTCGGGGAGGGGTTCGTGTACGGCTAAGGGTATGGGCTAGGGTTAGGGTTAGGGTTTGTGTTAGGGTTAGGGCTCGGTTTAGGGTACGGGTTAGGATTAGGGTACGCGTTAGGGTTAGGGTAGGGGTTAGGGTTAGGGTATGCGTTAGGGTTAGGGTAGTTATTAAACCTATCCCACTCTCTAGATACCCCTTAGCACGTAAAGGAATATTATTTGGGGGTCCAGCCATGGAGAAGAGTTTAGACACTAGGATAAGATAAGGAACACACCCATTCTCAAGAAATCACATTAGGATTCTCTTTTTAACCTGTTCCTTAAAACACTAGTGCTTAGGAAATCTATTGGAGGCAGAAGCAGTCAAGGGTAGCTTAGGGTTAGGGTTAGGGTTAGGGTTAGGGTTAGGGTTAGGGTACGGCTTAGTGTACGGTTTCGGGGAGGGTTTCGGGTACGGCTAAGTGTATGGGCTAGGGTTAGGGTTAGGGTTAGTGTTAGGGTTAGGGCTCGGTTTAGGGTACGGGTTAGGATTAGGGTACGCGTTAGGGTTAGGGTAGGGGTTAGGGTTAGGGTACGCGTTAGGGTTAGGGTAGTTATTAAACCTATCCCACTCTCTAGATACCCCTTAGCACGTAAAGGAATATTATTTGGGGGTCCAGCCATGGAGAAGAGTTTAGACACTAGGATAAGATAAGGAACACACCCATTCTCAAGAAATCACATTAGGATTCTCTTTTTAACCTGTTCCTTAAAACACTAGTGCTTAGGAAATCTATTGGAGGCAGAAGCAGTCAAGGGTAGCTTAGGGTTAGGGTTAGGGTTAGGGTTAGGGTTAGGGTTAGGGTACGGCTTAGGGTACGGGTTCGGGGAGGGGTTCGGGTACGGCGTAGGGTATGGGCTAGGGTTAGGGTTAGGGTTAGTGTTAGGATTAGGGCTCGGTTTAGGGTACGGGTTAGGATTAGGGTACGCGTTAGGGTTAGGGTAGGGGTTAGGGTTAGGGTACGCGTTAGGATTAGGGTAGTTATTAAACCTATCCCACTCTCTAGATACCCCTTAGCACGTAAAGGAATATTATTTGGGGGTCCAGCCATGGAGAAGAGTTTAGACACTAGGATAAGATAAGGAACACACCCATTCTCAAGAAATCACATTAGGATTCTCTTTTTAACCTGTTCCTTAAAACACTAGGGCTTAGGAAATCTATTGGAGGCAGAAGCAGTCAAGGGTAGCTTAGGGTTAGGGTTAGGGTTAGGGTTAGGGTACGGCTTAGGGTACGGGTTCGGGGAGGGGTTCGGGTACGGCGTAGGGTATGGGCTAGGGTTAGGGTTAGGGTTAGTGTTAGGGTTAGGGCTCGGTTTAGGGTATGGGTTAGGATTAGGGTACGCGTTAGGGTTAGGGTAGGGGTTAGGGTTAGGGTACGCGTTAGGGTTAGGGTAGTTATTAAACCTATCCCACTCTCTAGATACCCCTTAGCACGTAAAGGAATATTATTTGGGGGTCCAGCCATGGAGAAGAGTTTAGACACTAGGATAAGATAAGGAACACACCCATTCTCAAGAAATCACATTAGGATTCTCTTTTTAACCTGTTCCTTAAAACACTAGTGCTTAGGAAATCTATTGGAGGCAGAAGCAGTCAAGGGTAGCTTAGGGTAAGGGTTAGGGTTAGGGTTAGGGTTAAGGTATGGCTTAGGGTACGGGTTCGGGGAGGTGTTCGGGTACGGCGTAGGGTATGGGCTAGGGTTAGGGTTAGGGTTAGTGTTAGGGTTAGGGCTCGGTTTAGGGTACGGGTTAGGATTAGGGTACGCGTTAGGGTTAGGGTAGGGGTTAGGTTTAGGTTACGCGTTAGGGTTAGGGTAGTTATTAAACCTATCCCACTCTCTAGATACCCCTTAGCACGTAAAGGAATATTATTTGGGGGTCCAGCCATGGAGAAGAGTTTAGACACTAGGATAAGATAAGGAACACACCCATTCTCAAGAAATCACATTAGGATTCTCTTTTTAACCTGTTCCTTAAAACACTAGTGCTTAGGAAATCTATTGGAGGCAGAAGCAGTCAAGGGTAGCTTAGGGTTAGGGTTAGGGTTAGGGTTAGGGTTAGGGTTAGGGTACGGCTTAGGGTACGGGTTCGGGGAGGGGTTCGGGTACGGCGTAGGGTATGGGCTAGGGTTAGGGTTAGGGTTAGTGTTAGGGTTAGGGCTCGGTTTAGGGTACGGGTTAGGATTAGGGTACGCGTTAGGGTTAGGGTAGGGGTTAGGGTTAGGGTATGCGTTAGGATTAGGGTAGTTATTAAACCTATCCCACTCTCTAGATGCCCCTTAGCACGTAAAGGAATATTATTTGGGGGTCCAGCCATGGAGAAGAGTTTAGACACTAGGATAAGATAAGGAACACACCCATTCTCAAGAAATCACATTAGGATTCTCTTTTTAACCTGTTCCTTAAAACACTAGGGCTTAGGAAATCTATTGGAGGCAGAAGCAGTCAAGGGTAGCTTAGGGTTAGGGTTAGGGTTAGGGTTAGGGTACGGCTTAGGGTACGGGTTCGGGGAGGGGTTCGGGTACGGCGTAGGGTATGGGCTAGGGTTAGGGTTAGGGTTAGTGTTAGGGTTAGGACTCGGTTTAGGGTATGGGTTAGGATTAGGGTACGCGTTAGGGTTAGGGTAGGGGTTAGGGTTAGGGTACGCGTTAGGGTTAGGGTAGTTATTAAACCTATCCCACTCTCTAGATACCCCTTAGCACGTAAAGGAATATTATTTGGGGGTCCAGCCATGGAGAAGAGTTTAGACACTAGGATAAGATAAGGAACACACCCATTCTCAAGAAATCACATTAGGATTCTCTTTTTAACCTGTTCCTTAAAACACTAGTGCTTAGGAAATCTATTGGAGGCAGAAGCAGTCAAGGGTAGCTTAGGTTTAGGGTTAGGGTTAGGGTTAGGGTTAGGGTATGGCTTAGGGTACGGGTTCGGGGAGGTGTTCGGGTACGGCGTAGGGTATGGGCTAGGGTTAGGGTAAGGGTTAGTGTTAGGGTTAGGGCTCGGTTTAGGGTACGGGTTAGGATTAGGGTACGCGTTAGGCTTAGGGTAGGGGTTAGGGTTAGGGTAGTTATTAAACCTATCCCACTCTCTAGATACCCCTTAGCACGTAAAGGAATATTATTTGGGGGTCCAGCCATGGAGAAGAGTTTAGACACTAGGATAAGATAAGGAACACACCCATTCTCAAGAAATCACATTAGGATTCTCTTTTTAACCTGTTCCTTAAAACACTAGTGGTTAGGAAATCTATTGGAGGCAGGAGCAGTCAAGGGTAGCTTAGGGTGAGTGTTAGGGTTAGGGTTAGGATTAGGGTACGGCTTAGGGTACGGGTTCGGGGAAGGGTTCAGGTACGGCGTAGGGTATGGGCTAGGGTTAGGGTTAGGGTTAGTGTTAGGATTAGGGCTCGGTTTAGGGTACGGGTTAGGATTAGGGTACGCGTTAGGGTTAGGGTAGGGGTTAGGGTTAGGGTACGCGTTAGGGTTAGGGTAGTTATTAAACCTATCCCACTCTCTAGATACCCCTTAGCACGTAAAGGAATATTATTTGGGGGTCCAGCCATGGAGAAGAGTTTAGACACTAGGATAAGATAAGGAACACACCCATTCTCAAGAAATCACATTAGGATTCTCTTTTTAACCTGTTCCTTAAAACACTAGTGCTTAGGAAATCTATTGGAGGCAGAAGCAGTCAAGGGTAGCTTAGGGTTAGGGTTAGGGTTAGGGTTAGGGTTAGGGTTAGGGTACGGCTTAGGGTACGGATTCGGGGAGGGGTTCGGGTACGGCGTAGGGTATGGGCTAGGGTTAGGGTTAGGGTTAGTGTTAGGGTTAGGGCTCGGTTTAGGGTACGGGTTAGGATTAGGGTACGCGTTAGGGTTAGGGTAGGGGTTAGGGTTAGGGTACGCGTTAGGATTAGGGTAGTTATTAAACCTATCCCACTCTCTAGATACCCCTTAGCACGTAAAGGAATATTATTTGGGGGTCCAGCCATGGAGAAGAGTTTAGACACTAGGATAAGATAAGGAACACACCCATTCTCAAGAAATCACATTAGGATTCTCTTTTTAACCTGTTCCTTAAAACACTAGGGCTTAGGAAATCTATTGGAGGCAGAAGCAGTCAAGGGTAGCTTAGGGTTAGGGTTAGGGTTAGGGTTAGGGTACGGCTTAGGGTACGGGTTCGGGGAGGGGTTCGGGTACGGCGTAGGGTATGGGCTAGGTTTAGGGTTAGGGTTAGTGTTAGGGTTAGGGCTCGGTTTAGGGTATGGGTTAGGATTAGGGTACGCGTTAGGGTTAGGGTAGGGGTTAGGGTTAGGGTACGCGTTAGGGTTAGGGTAGTTATTAAACCTATCCCACTCTCTAGATACCCCTTAGCACGTAAAGGAATATTATTTGGGGGTCCAGCCATGGAGAAGAGTTTAGACACTAGGATAAGATAAGGAACACACCCATTCTCAAGAAATCACATTAGGATTCTCTTTTTAACCTGTTCCTTAAAACACTAGTGCTTAGGAAATCTATTGGATGCAGAAGCAGTCAAGGGTAGCTTAGGGTTAGGGTTAGGGTTAGGGTTAGGATTAGGGTATGGCTTAGGGTACGGGTTCGCGGAGGTGTTCGGGTACGGCGTAGGGTATGGGCTAGGGTTAGGGTAAGGGTTAGTGTTAGGGTTAGGGCTCGGTTTAGGGTACGGGTTAGGATTAGGGTATGCGTTAGGCTTAGGGTAGGGGTTAGGGTTAGGGTAGTTATTAAACCTATCCCACTCTCTAGATACCCCTTAGCACGTAAAGGAATATTATTTGGGGGTCCAGCCATGGAGAAGAGTTTAGACACTAGGATAAGATAAGGAACACACCCATTCTCAAGAAATCACATTAGGATTCTCTTTTTAACCTGTTCCTTAAAACACTAGTGGTTAGGAAATCTATTGGAGGCAGGAGCAGTCAAGGGTAGCTTAGGGTGAGTGTTAGGGTTAGGGTTAGGATTAGGGTACGGCTTAGGGTACGGGTTCGGGGAAGGGTTCAGGTACGGCGTAGGGTATGGGCTAGGGTTAGGGTTAGGGTTAGTGTTAGGGTTAGGGCTCGGTTTAGGGTACGGGTTAGGATTAGGGTACGCGTTAGGGTTAGGGTAGGGGTTAGGGTTAGGGTACGCGTTAGGGGTAGGGTAGTTATTAAACCTATCCCACTCTCTAGATACCCCTTAGCACGTAAAGGAATATTATTTGGGGGTCCAGCCATGTAGAAGTGTTTAGACACTAGGATAAGATAAGGAACACACCCATTCTCAAGAAATCACATTAGGATTCTCTTTTTAACCTGTTCCTTAAAACACTAGTGCTTAGGAAATCTATTGGAGGCAGAAGCAGTCAAGGGTAGCTTAGGGTTAGGGTTAGGGTTAGGGTTAGGGTTAGGTTACGGCTTAGGGTACGGGTTCGGGGAGGGGTTCGGGTACGGCGTAGGGTATGGGCTAGGGTTAGGGTTAAGGTTAGTGTTAGGGTTAGGGCTCGGTTTAGGGTACGGGTTAGGATTAGGGTACGCGTTAGGGTTAGGGTAGGGGTTAGGGTTAGGGTACGCGTTAGGGTTAGGGTAGTTATTAAACCTATCCCACTCTCTAGATACCCCTTAGCACGTAAAGGAATATTATTTGGGGGTCCAGCCATGGAGAAGAGTTTAGACACTAGGATAAGATAAGGAACACACCCATTCTCAAGAAATCACATTAGGATTCTCTTTTTAACCTGTTCCTTAAAACACTAGTGCTTAGGAAATCGATTGGAGGCAGAAGCAGTCAAGGGTAGCTTAGGGTTAGGGTTAGGGTTAGGGTTAGGGTTAGGGTTAGGGTACGGCTTAGGGTACGGGTTCGGGGAGGGGTTCGGGTACGGCGTAGGGTATGGGCTAGGGTTAGGGTTAGGGTTAGTGTTAGGGTTAGGGCTCGGTTTAGGGTACGGGTTAGGATTAGGGTACGCGTTAGGGTTAGGGTAGGGATTAGGGTTAGGGTACGCGTTAGGATTAGGGTAGTTATTAAACCTATCCCACTCTCTAGATACCCCTTAGCACGTAAAGGAATATTATTTGGGGGTCCAGCCATGGAGAAGAGTTTAGACACTAGGATAAGATAAGGAACACACCCATTCTCAAGAAATCACATTAGGATTCTCTTTTTAACCTGTTCCTTAAAACACTAGGGCTTAGGAAATCTATTGGAGGCAGAAGCAGTCAAGGGTAGCTTAGGGTTAGGGTTAGGGTTAGGGTTAGGGTACGGCTTAGGGTACGGGTTCGGGGAGGGTTTCGGGTACGGCGTAGGGTATGGGCTAGGTTTAGGGTTAGGGTTAGTGTTAGGGTTAGGGCTCGGTTTAGGGTATGGGTTAGGATTAGGGTACGCGTTAGGGTTAGGGTAGGGGTTAGGGTTAGGGTACGCGTTAGGGTTAGGGTAGTTATTAAACCTATCCCACTCTCTAGATACCCCTTAGCACGTAAAGGAATATTATTTGGGGGTCCAGCCATGGAGAAGAGTTTAGACACTAGGATAAGATAAGGAACACACCCATTCTCAAGAAATCACATTAGGATTCTCTTTTTAACCTGTTCCTTAAAACACTAGTGCTTAGGAAATCTATTGGAGGCAGAAGCAGTCAAGGGTAGCTTAGGGTTAGGGTTAGGGTTAGGGTTAGGATTAGGGTATGGCTTAGGGTACGGGTTCGGGGAGGTGTTCGGGTACGGCGTAGGGTATGGGCTAGGGTTAGGGTAAGGGTTAGTGTTAGGGTTAGGGCTCGGTTTAGGGTACGGGTTAGGATTAGGGTATGCGTTAGGCTTAGGGTAGGGGTTAGGGTTAGGGTAGTTATTAAACCTATCCCACTCTCTAGATACCCCTTAGCACGTAAAGGAATATTATTTGGGGGTCCAGCCATGGAGAAGAGTTTAGACACTATGATAAGATAAGGAACACACCCATTCTCAAGAAATCACATTAGGATTCTCTTTTTAACCTGTTCCTTAAAACACTAGTGGTTAGGAAATCTATTGGAGGCAGGAGCAGTCAAGGGTAGCTTAGGGTGAGTGTTAGGGTTAGGGTTAGGATTAGGGTACGGCTTAGGGTACGGGTTCGGGGAAGGGTTCAGGTACGGCGTAGGGTATGGGCTAGGGTTAGGGTTAGGGTTAGTGTTAGGGTTAGGGCTCGGTTTAGGGTACGGGTTAGGATTAGGGTACGCGTTAGGGTTAGGGTAGGGGTTAGGGTTAGGGTACGCGTTAGGGGTAGGGTAGTTATTAAACCTATCCCACTCTCTAGATACCCCTTAGCACGTACAGGAATATTATTTGGGGGTCCAGCCATGTAGAAGTGTTTAGACACTAGGATAAGATAAGGAACACACCCATTCTCAAGAAATCACATTAGGATTCTCTTTTTAACCTGTTCCTTAAAACACTAGTGCTTAGGAAATCTATTGGAGGCAGAAGCAGTCAAGGGTAGCTTAGGGTTAGGGTTAGGGTTAGGGTTAGGGTTAGGTTACGGCTTAGGGTACGGGTTCGGGGAGGGGTTCGGGTACGGCGTAGGGTATGGGCTAGGGTTAGGGTTAAGGTTAGTGTTAGGGTTAGGGCTCGGTTTAGGGTACGGGTTAGGATTAGGGTACGCGTTAGGGTTAGGGTAGGGGTTAGGGTTAGGGTACGCGTTAGGGTTAGGGTAGTTATTAAACCTATCCCACTCTCTAGATACCCCTTAGCACGTAAAGGAATATTATTTGGGGGTCCAGCCATGGAGAAGAGTTTAGACACTAGGATAAGATAAGGAACACACCCATTCTCAAGAAATCACATTAGGATTCTCTTTTTAACCTGTTCCTTAAAACACTAGTGCTTAGGAAATCTATTGGAGGCAGAAGCAGTCAAGAGTAGCTTAGGGTTAGGGTTAGGGTTAGGGTTAGGGTACGGCTTAGGGTACGGGTTCGGGGAGGGGTTCGGGTACGGCGTAGGGTATGGGCTAGGGTTAGGGTTAGGGTTAGTGTTAGGGTTAGGGCTCGGTTTAGGGTATGGGTTAGGATTAGGGTACGCGTTAGGGTTAGGGTAGGGGTTAGGGTTAGGGTATGCGTTAGGGTTAGGGTAGTTATTAAACCTATCCCACTCTCTAGATACTCCTTAGCACGTAAAGGAATATTATTTGGGGGTTCAGCCATGGAGAAGAGTTTAGACACTAGGATAAGATAAGGAACACACCCATTCTCAAGAAATCACATTAGGATTCTCTTTTTAACCTGTTCCTTAAAACACTAGTGCTTAGGAAATCTATTGGAGGCAGAAGCAGTCAAGGGTAGCTTAGGGTAAGGGTTAGGGTTAGGGTTAGGGTTAAGGTATGGCTTAGGGTACGGGTTCGGGGAGGTGTTCGGGTACGGCGTAGGGTATGGGCTAGGGTTAGGGTTAGGGTTATTGTTAGGGTTAGGGCTCGGTTTAGGGTACGGGTTAGGATTAGGGTACGCGTTAGGGTTAGAGTAGGGGTTAGGGTTAGGGTACGCGTTAGGGTTAGGGTAGTTATTAAACCTATCCCACTCTCTAGATACCCCTTAGCACGTAAAGGAATATTATTTGGGGGTCCAGCCATGGAGAAGAGTTTAGACACTAGGATAAGATAAGGAACACACCCATTCTCAAGAAATCACATTAGGATTCTCTTTTTAACCTGTTCCTTAAAACACTAGTGCTTAGGAAATCTATTGGAGGCAGGAGCAGTCAAGGGTAGCTTAGGGTGAGTGTTAGGGTTAGGATTAGGGTACGGCTTAGGGTACGGGTTCGGGGAGGGGTTCGGGTACGGCGTAGGGTATGGGCTAGGGTTAGGGTTAGGGTTAGTGTTAGGGTTAGGGCTCGGTTTAGGGTACGGGTTAGGATTAGGGTACGCGTTAGGGTTAGGGTAGGGGTTAGGGTTAGGGTACGCGTTAGGGTTAGGGTAGTTATTAAACCTATCCCACTCTCTAGATACCCCTTAGCACGTAAAGGAATATTATTTGGGGGTCCAGCCATGGAGAAGAGTTTAGACACTAGGATAAGATAAGGAACACACCCATTCTCAAGAAATCACATTAGGATTCTCTTTTTAACCTGTTCCTTAAAACACTAGTGCTTAGGAAATCTATTGGAGGCAGAAGCAGTCAAGGGTAGCTTAGGGTTAGGGTTAGGGTTAGGGTTAGGGTACGGCTTAGGGTACGGGTTCGGGGAGGGGTTCGGGTATGGCGTAGGGTATGGGCTAGGGTTAGGGTTAGTGTTAGGGTTAGGGCTCGGTTTAGGGTACGGGTTAGGATTAGGGTACGCGTTAGGGTTAGGGTAGGGGTTAGGGTTAGGGTATGCGTTAGGGTTAGGGTAGTTATTAAACCTATCCCACTCTCTAGATACCCCTTAGCACGTAAAGGAATATTATTTGGGGGTCCAGCCATGGAGAAGAGTTTAGACACTAGGATAAGATAAGGAACACACCCATTCTCAAGAAATCACATTAGGATTCTCTTTTTAACCTGTTCCTTAAAACACTAGTGCTTAGGAAATCTATTGGAGGCAGAAGCAGTAAAGGGTAGCTTAGGGTTAGGGTTAGGGTTAGGGTTAGGGTTAGGGTACGGCTTAGGGTACGGGTTCGGGGAGGGGTTCGGGTACGGCGTAGGGTATGGGCTAGGGTTAGGGTTAGGGTTAGTGTTAGGGTTAGGGCTCGGTTTAGGGTACGGGTTAGGATTAGGGTACGCGTTAGGGTTAGGGTAGGGGTTAGGGTTAGGGTACGCGTTAGGGGTAGGGTAGTTATTAAACCTATCACACTCTCTAGATACCCCTTAGCACGTAAAGGAATATTATTTGGGGGTCCAGCCATGGAGAAGAGTTTAGACACTAGGATAAGATAAGGAACACACCCATTCTCAAGAAATCACATTAGGATTCTCTTTTTAACCTGTTCCTTAAAACACTAGTGCTTAGGAAATCTATTGGAGGCAGAAGCAGTCAAGGGTAGCTTAGGGTTAGGGTTAGGGTTAGGGTTAGGGTTAGGGTTAGGGTACGGCTTAGGGTACGGTTTCGGGGAGGGTTTCGGGTACGGCTAAGGGTATGGGCTAGGGTTAGGGTTAGGGTTAGTGTTAGGGTTAGGGCTCGGTTTAGGGTACGGGTTAGGATTAGGGTACGCGTTAGGGTTAGGGTAGGGGTTAGGGTTAGGGTACGCGTTAGGGTTAGGGTAGTTATTAAACCTATCCCACTCTCTAGATACCCCTTAGCACGTAAAGGAATATTATTTGGGGGTCCAGCCATGGAGAAGAGTTTAGACACTAGGATAAGATAAGGAACACACCCATTCTCAAGAAATCACATTAGGATTCTCTTTTTAACCTGTTCCTTAAAACAGTAGTGCTTAGGAAATCTATTGGAGGCAGAAGCAGTCAAGGGTAGCTTAGGGTTAGGGTTAGGGTTAGGGTTAGGGTTAGGGTACGGCTTAGGGTACGGGTTCGGGGAGGGGTTCGGGTACGGCGTAGGGTATGGGCTAGGGTTAGGGTTAGGGTTAGTGTTAGGGTTAGGGCTCGGTTTAGGGTACGGGTTAGGATTAGGGTACGCGTTAGGGTTAGGGTAGGGGTTAGGGTTAGGGTACGCGTTAGGGTTAGGGTAGTTATTAAACCTATCCCACTCTCTAGATACCCCTTAGCACGTAAAGGAATATTATTTGGGGGTCCAGCCATGGAGAAGAGTTTAGACACTAGGATAAGATAAGGAACACACCCATTCTCAAGAAATCACATTAGGATTCTCTTTTTAACCTGTTCCTTAAAACACTAGTGCTTAGGAAATCTATTGGAGGCAGGAGCAGTCAAGGGTAGCTTAGGGTGAGTGTTAGGGTTAGGGTTAGGATTAGGGTACGGCTTAGGGTACGGGTTCGGGGAGGGGTTCGGGTACGGCGTAGGGTATGGGCTAGGGTTAGGGTTAGGGTTAGTGTTAGGGTTAGGGCTCGGTTTAGGGTACGGGTTAGGATTAGGGTACGCGTTAGGGTTAGGGTAGGGGTTAGGGTTAGGGTACGCGTTAGGGTTAGGGTAGTTATTAAACCTATCCCACTCTCTAGATACCCCTTAGCACGTAAAGGAATATTATTTGGGGGTCCAGCCATGGAGAAGAGTTTAGACACTAGGATAAGATAAGGAACACACCCATTCTCAAGAAATCACATTAGGATTCTCTTTTTAACCTGTTCCTTAAAACACTAGTGCTTAGGAAATCTATTGGAGGCAGAAGCAGTAAAGGGTAGCTTAGGGTTAGGGTTAGGGTTAGGGTTAGGGTTAGGGTACGGCTTAGGGTACGGGTTCGGGGAGGGGTTCGGGTACGGCGTAGGGTATGGGCTAGGGTTAGGGTTAGGGTTAGTGTTAGGGTTAGGGCTCGGTTTAGGGTACGGGTTAGGATTAGGGTACGCGTTAGGGTTAGGGTAGGGGTTAGGGTTAGGGTACGCGTTAGGGGTAGGGTAGTTATTAAACCTATCACACTCTCTAGATACCCCTTAGCACGTAAAGGAATATTATTTGGGGGTCCAGCCATGGAGAAGAGTTTAGACACTAGGATAAGATAAGGAACACACCCATTCTCAAGAAATCACATTAGGATTCTCTTTTTAACCTGTTCCTTAAAACACTAGTGCTTAGGAAATCTATTGGAGGCAGAAGCAGTCAAGGGTAGCTTAGGGTTAGGGTTAGGGTTAGGGTTAGGGTTAGGTTACGGCTTAGGGTACGGGTTCGGGGAGGGGTTCGGGTACGGCGTAGGGTATGGGCTAGGGTTAGGGTTAAGGTTAGTGTTAGGGTTAGGGCTCGGTTTAGGGTACGGGTTAGGATTAGGGTACGCGTTAGGGTTAGGGTAGGGGTTAGGGTTAGGGTACGCGTTAGGGTTAGGGTAGTTATTAAACCTATCCCACTCTCTAGATACCCCTTAGCACGTAAAGGAATATTATTTGGGGGTCCAGCCATGGAGAAGAGTTTAGACACTAGGATAAGATAAGGAACACACCCATTCTCAAGAAATCACATTAGGATTCTCTTTTTAACCTGTTCCTTAAAACACTAGTGCTTAGGAAATCTATTGGAGGCAGAAGCAGTCAAGAGTAGCTTAGGGTTAGGGTTAGGGTTAGGGTTAGGGTACGGCTTAGGGTACGGGTTCGGGGAGGGGTTCGGGTACGGCGTAGGGTATGGCTAGGGTTAGGGTTAGGGTTAGTGTTAGGGTTAGGGCTCGGTTTAGGGTATGGGTTAGGATTAGGGTACGCGTTAGGGTTAGGGTAGGGGTTAGGGTTAGGGTATGCGTTAGGGTTAGGGTAGTTATTAAACCTATCCCACTCTCTAGATACTCCTTAGCACGTAAAGGAATATTATTTGGGGGTTCAGCCATGGAGAAGAGTTTAGACACTAGGATAAGATAAGGAACACACCCATTCTCAAGAAATCACATTAGGATTCTCTTTTTAACCTGTTCCTTAAAACACTAGTGCTTAGGAAATCTATTGGAGGCAGAAGCAGTCAAGGGTAGCTTAGGGTAAGGGTTAGGGTTAGGGTTAGGGTTAAGGTATGGCTTAGGGTACGGGTTCGGGGAGGTGTTCGGGTACGGCGTAGGGTATGGGCTAGGGTTAGGGTTAGGGTTAGTGTTAGGGTTAGGGCTCGGTTTAGGGTACGGGTTAGGATTAGGGTACGCGTTAGGGTTAGGGTAGGGGTTAGGGTTAGGGTACGCGTTAGGGTTAGGGTAGTTATTAAACCTATCCCACTCTCTAGATACCCCTTAGCACGTAAAGGAATATTATTTGGGGGTCCAGCCATGGAGAAGAGTTTAGACACTAGGATAAGATAAGGAACACACCCATTCTCAAGAAATCACATTAGGATTCTCTTTTTAACCTGTTCCTTAAAACACTAGTGCTTAGGAAATCTATTGGAGGCAGGAGCAGTCAAGGGTAGCTTAGGGTGAGTGTTAGGGTTAGGATTAGGGTACGGCTTAGGGTACGGGTTCGGGGAGGGGTTCGGGTACGGCGTAGGGTATGGGCTAGGGTTAGGGTTAGGGTTAGTGTTAGGGTTAGGGCTCGGTTTAGGGTACGGGTTAGGATTAGGGTACGCGTTAGGGTTAGGGTAGGGGTTAGGGTTAGGGTACGCGTTAGGGTTAGGGTAGTTATT
The DNA here is from genome assembly GCF_949987535.1 of Balaenoptera acutorostrata. Taxonomy (NCBI): domain Eukaryota; kingdom Metazoa; phylum Chordata; class Mammalia; order Artiodactyla; family Balaenopteridae; genus Balaenoptera; species Balaenoptera acutorostrata. The sequence continues at coordinate 922,868 of NW_026646454.1, forward strand.
AAACCTATCCCACTCTCTAGATACCCCTTAGCACGTAAAGGAATATTATTTGGGGGTCTAGCCATGGAGAAGAGTTTAGACACTAGGATAAGATAAGGAACACACCCATTCTCAAGAAATCACATTAGGATTCTCTTTTTAACCTGTTCCTTAAAACACTAGTGCTTAGGAAATCTATTGGAGGCAGAAGCAGTCAAGGGTAGCTTAGGGTTAGGGTTAGGGTTAGGGTTAGGGTACGGCTTAGGGTACGGGTTCGGGGAGGGGTTCGGGTATGGCGTAGGGTATGGGCTAGGGTTAGGGTTAGTCTTAGGGTTAGGGCTCGGTTTAGGGTACGGGTTAGGATTAGGGTACGCGTTAGGGTTAGGGTAGGGGTTAGGGTTAGGGTATGCGTTAGGGTTAGGGTAGTTATTAAACCTATCCCACTCTCTAGATACCCCTTAGCACGTAAAGGAATATTATTTGGGGGTCCAGCCATGGAGAAGAGTTTAGACACTAGGATAAGATAAGGAACACACCCATTCTCAAGAAATCACATTAGGATTCTCTTTTTAACCTGTTCCTTAAAACACTAGTGCTTAGGAAATCTATTGGAGGCAGAAGCAGTAAAGGGTAGCTTAGGGTTAGGGTTAGGGTTAGGGTTAGGGTTAGGGTACGGCTTAGGGTACGGGTTCGGGGAGGGGTTCGGGTACGGCGTAGGGTATGGGCTAGGGTTAGGGTTAGGGTTAGTGTTAGGGTTAGGGCTCGGTTTAGGGTACGGGTTAGGATTAGGGTACGCGTTAGGGTTAGGGTAGGGGTTAGGGTTAGGGTACGCGTTAGGGGTAGGGTAGTTATTAAACCTATCACACTCTCTAGATACCCCTTAGCACGTAAAGGAATATTATTTGGGGGTCCAGCCATGGAGAAGAGTTTAGACACTAGGATAAGATAAGGAACACACCCATTCTCAAGAAATCACATTAGGATTCTCTTTTTAACCTGTTCCTTAAAACACTAGTGCTTAGGAAATCTATTGGAGGCAGAAGCAGTCAAGGGTAGCTTAGGGTTAGGGTTAGGGTTAGGGTTAGGGTTAGGGTTAGGGTACGGCTTAGGGTACGGTTTCGGGGAGGGTTTCGGGTACGGCTAAGGGTATGGGCTAGGGTTAGGGTTAGGGTTAGTGTTAGGGTTAGGGCTCGGTTTAGGGTACGGGTTAGGATTAGGGTACGCGTTAGGGTTAGGGTAGGGGTTAGGGTTAGGGTACGCGTTAGGGTTAGGGTAGTTATTAAACCTATCCCACTCTCTAGATACCCCTTAGCACGTAAAGGAATATTATTTGGGGGTCCAGCCATGGAGAAGAGTTTAGACACTAGGATAAGATAAGGAACACACCCATTCTCAAGAAATCACATTAGGATTCTCTTTTTAACCTGTTCCTTAAAACAGTAGTGCTTAGGAAATCTATTGGAGGCAGAAGCAGTCAAGGGTAGCTTAGGGTTAGGGTTAGGGTTAGGGTTAGGGTTAGGGTACGGCTTAGGGTACGGGTTCGGGGAGGGGTTCGGGTACGGCGTAGGGTATGGGCTAGGGTTAGGGTTAGGGTTAGTGTTAGGGTTAGGGCTCGGTTTAGGGTACGGGTTAGGATTAGGGTACGCGTTAGGGTTAGGGTAGGGGTTAGGGTTAGGGTACGCGTTAGGGTTAGGGTAGTTATTAAACCTATCCCACTCTCTAGATACCCCTTAGCACGTAAAGGAATATTATTTGGGGGTCCAGCCATGGAGAAGAGTTTAGACACTAGGATAAGATAAGGAACACACCCATTCTCAAGAAATCACATTAGGATTCTCTTTTTAACCTGTTCCTTAAAACACTAGTGCTTAGGAAATCTATTGGAGGCAGGAGCAGTCAAGGGTAGCTTAGGGTGAGTGTTAGGGTTAGGGTTAGGATTAGGGTACGGCTTAGGGTACGGGTTCGGGGAGGGGTTCGGGTACGGCGTAGGGTATGGGCTAGGGTTAGGGTTAGGGTTAGTGTTAGGGTTAGGGCTCGGTTTAGGGTACGGGTTAGGATTAGGGTACGCGTTAGGGTTAGGGTAGGGGTTAGGGTTAGGGTACGCGTTAGGGTTAGGGTAGTTATTAAACCTATCCCACTCTCTAGATACCCCTTAGCACGTAAAGGAATATTATTTGGGGGTCCAGCCATGGAGAAGAGTTTAGACACTAGGATAAGATAAGGAACACACCCATTCTCAAGAAATCACATTAGGATTCTCTTTTTAACCTGTTCCTTAAAACACTAGTGCTTAGGAAATCTATTGGAGGCAGAAGCAGTCAAGGGTAGCTTAGGGTTAGGGTTAGGGTTAGGGTTAGGGTACGGCTTAGGGTACGGGTTCGGGGAGGGGTTCGGGTATGGCGTAGGGTATGGGCTAGGGTTAGGGTTAGTCTTAGGGTTAGGGCTCGGTTTAGGGTACGGGTTAGGATTAGGGTACGCGTTAGGGTTAGGGTAGGGGTTAGGGTTAGGGTATGCGTTAGGGTTAGGGTAGTTATTAAACCTATCCCACTCTCTAGATACCCCTTAGCACGTAAAGGAATATTATTTGGGGGTCCAGCCATGGAGAAGAGTTTAGACACTAGGATAAGATAAGGAACACACCCATTCTCAAGAAATCACATTAGGATTCTCTTTTTAACCTGTTCCTTAAAACACTAGTGCTTAGGAAATCTATTGGAGGCAGAAGCAGTAAAGGGTAGCTTAGGGTTAGGGTTAGGGTTAGGGTTAGGGTTAGGGTACGGCTTAGGGTACGGGTTCGGGGAGGGGTTCGGGTACGGCGTAGGGTATGGGCTAGGGTTAGGGTAAGGTTAGTGTTAGGGTTAGGGCTCGGTTTAGGGTACGGGTTAGGATTAGGGTACGCGTTAGGGTTAGGGTAGGGGTTAGGGTTAGGGTACGCGTTAGGGGTAGGGTAGTTATTAAACCTATCACACTCTCTAGATACCCCTTAGCACGTAAAGGAATATTATTTGGGGGTCCAGCCATGGAGAAGAGTTTAGACACTAGGATAAGATAAGGAACACACCCATTCTCAAGAAATCACATTAGGATTCTCTTTTTAACCTGTTCCTTAAAACACTAGTGCTTAGGAAATCTATTGGAGGCAGAAGCAGTCAAGGGTAGCTTAGGGTTAGGGTTAGGGTTAGGGTTAGGGTTAGGGTTAGGGTTAGGGTACGGCTTAGGGTACGGTTTCGGGGAGGATTTCGGGTACGGCTAAGGGTATGGGCTAGGGTTAGGGTTAGGGTTAGTGTTAGGGTTAGGGCTCGGTTTAGGGTACGGGTTAGGATTAGGGTACGCGTTAGGGTTAGGGTAGGGGTTAGGGTTAGGGTACGCGTTAGGGTTAGGGTAGTTATTAAACCTATCCCACTCTCTAGATACCCCTTAGCACGTAAAGGAATATTATTTGGGGGTCCAGCCATGGAGAAGAGTTTAGACACTAGGATAAGATAAGGAACACACCCATTCTCAAGAAATCACATTAGGATTCTCTTTTTAACCTGTTCCTTAAAACACTAGTGCTTAGGAAATCTATTGGAGGCAGAAGCAGTCAAGGGTAGCTTAGGGTTAGGGTTAGGGTTAGGGTTAGGGTTAGGGTACGGCTTAGGGTACGGGTTCGGGGAGGGGTTCGGGTACGGCGTAGGGTATGGGCTAGGGTTAGGGTTAGGGTTAGTGTTAGGGTTAGGCCTCGGTTTAGGGTACGGGTTAGGATTAGGGTACGCGTTAGGGTTAGGGTAGGGGTTAGGGTTAGGGTACGCGTTAGGATTAGGGTAGTTATTAAACCTATCCCACTCTCTAGATACCCCTTAGCACGTAAAGGAATATTATTTGGGGGTCCAGCCATGGAGAAGAGTTTAGACACTAGGATAAGATAAGGAACACACCCATTCTCAAGAAATAACATTAGGATTCTCTTTTTAACCTGTTCCTTAAAACACTAGGGCTTAGGAAATCTATTGGAGGCAGAAGCAGTCAAGGGTAGCTTAGGGTTAGGGTTAGGGTTAGGGTTAGGGTACGGCTTAGGGTACGGGTTCGGGGAGGGGTTCGGGTACGGCGTAGGGTATGGGCTAGGGTTAGGGTTAGGGTTAGTGTTAGGGTTAGGGCTCGGTTTAGGTTATGGGTTAGGATTAGGGTACGCGTTAGGGTTAGGGTAGGGGTTAGGGTTAGGGTACGCGTTAGGGTTAGGGTAGCTATTAAACCTATCCCACTCTCTAGATACCCCTTAGCACGTAAAGGAATATTATTTGGGGGTCCAGCCATGGAGAAGAGTTTAGACACTAGGATAAGATAAGGAACACACCCATTCTCAAGAAATCACATTAGGATTCTCTTTTTAACCTGTTCCTTAAAACACTAGTGCTTAGGAAATCTATTGGAGGGAGAAGCAGTCAAGGGTAGCTTAGGGTAAGGGTTAGGGTTAGGGTTAGGGTTAAGGTATGGCTTAGGGTACGGGTTCGGGGAGGTGTTCGGGTACGGCGTAGGGTATGGGCTAGGGTTAGGGTTAGGGTTAGTGTTAGGGTTAGGGCTCGGTTTAGGGTACGGGTTAGGATTAGGGTACGCGTTAGGGTTAGGGTAGGGGTTAGGGTTAGGGTACGCGTTAGGGTTAGGGTAGTTATTAAACCTATCCCACTCTCTAGATACCCCTTAGCACGTAAAGGAATATTATTTGGGGGTCCAGCCATGGAGAAGAGTTTAGACACTAGGATAAGATAAGGAACACACCCATTCTCAAGAAATCACATTAGGATTCTCTTTTTAACCTGTTCCTTAAAACACTAGTGCTTAGGAAATCTATTGGAGGCAGGAGCAGTCAAGGGTAGCTTAGGGTGAGTGTTAGGGTTAGGATTAGGGTACGGCTTAGGGTACGGGTTCGGGGAGGGGTTCGGGTACGGCGTAGGGTATGGGCTAGGGTTAGGGTTAGGGTTAGGGTTAGGGTTAGGGCTCGGTTTAGGGTACGGGTTAGGATTAGGGTACGCGTTAGGGTTAGGGTAGGGGTTAGGGTTAGGGTACGCGTTAGGGTTAGGGTAGTTATTAAACCTATCCCACTCTCTAGATACCCCTTAGCACGTAAAGGAATATTATTTGGGGGTCCAGCCATGGAGAAGAGTTTAGACACTAGGATAAGATAAGGAACACACCCATTCTCAAGAAATCACATTAGGATTCTCTTTTTAACCTGTTCCTTAAAACACTAGTGCTTAGGAAATCTATTGGAGGCAGAAGCAGTCAAGAGTAGCTTAGGGTTAGGGTTAGGGTTAGGGTTAGGGTACGGCTTAGGGTACGGGTTCGGGGAGGGGTTCGGGTACGGCGTAGGGTATGGGCTAGGGTTAGGGTTAGGGTTAGTGTTAGGGTTAGGGCTCGGTTTAGGGTATGGGTTAGGATTAGGGTACGCGTTAGGGTTAGGGTAGGGGTTAGGGTTAGGGTATGCGTTAGGGTTAGGGTAGTTATTAAACCTATCCCACTCTCTAGATACTCCTTAGCACGTAAAGGAATATTATTTGGGGGTTCAGCCATGGAGAAGAGTTTAGACACTAGGATAAGATAAGGAACACACCCATTCTCAAGAAATCACATTAGGATTCTCTTTTTAACCTGTTCCTTAAAACACTAGTGCTTAGGAAATCTATTGGAGGCAGAAGCAGTCAAGGGTAGCTTAGGGTTAGGGTTAGGGTTAGGGTTAGGGTACGGCTTAGGGTACGGGTTCGGGGAGGGGTTCGGGTATGGCGTAGGGTATGGGCTAGGGTTAGGGTTAGTCTTAGGGTTAGGGCTCGGTTTAGGGTACGGGTTAGGATTAGGGTACGCGTTAGGGTTAGGGTAGGGGTTAGGGTTAGGGTATGCGTTAGGGTTAGGGTAGTTATTAAACCTATCCCACTCTCTAGATACCCCTTAGCACGTAAAGGAATATTATTTGGGGGTCCAGCCATGGAGAAGAGTTTAGACACTAGGATAAGATAAGGAACACACCCATTCTCAAGAAATCACATTAGGATTCTCTTTTTAACCTGTTCCTTAAAACACTAGTGCTTAGGAAATCTATTGGAGGCAGAAGCAGTAAAGGGTAGCTTAGGGTTAGGGTTAGGGTTAGGGTTAGGGTTAGGGTACGGCTTAGGGTACGGGTTCGGGGAGGGGTTCGGGTACGGCGTAGGGTATGGGCTAGGGTTAGGGTTAGGGTTAGTGTTAGGGTTAGGGCTCGGTTTAGGGTACGGGTTAGGATTAGGGTACGCGTTAGGGTTAGGGTAGGGGTTAGGGTTAGGGTACGCGTTAGGGGTAGGGTAGTTATTAAACCTATCACACTCTCTAGATACCCCTTAGCACGTAAAGGAATATTATTTGGGGGTCCAGCCATGGAGAAGAGTTTAGACACTAGGATAAGATAAGGAACACACCCATTCTCAAGAAATCACATTAGGATTCTCTTTTTAACCTGTTCCTTAAAACACTAGTGCTTAGGAAATCTATTGGAGGCAGAAGCAGTCAAGGGTAGCTTAGGGTTAGGGTTAGGGTTAGGGTTAGGGTTAGGGTTAGGGTACGGCTTAGGGTACGGTTTCGGGGAGGGTTTCGGGTACGGCTAAGGGTATGGGCTAGGGTTAGGGTTAGGGTTAGTGTTAGGGTTAGGGCTCGGTTTAGGGTACGGGTTAGGATTAGGGTACGCGTTAGGGTTAGGGTAGGGGTTAGGGTTAGGGTACGCGTTAGGGTTAGGGTAGTTATTAAACCTATCCCACTCTCTAGATACCCCTTAGCACGTAAAGGAATATTATTTGGGGGTCCAGCCATGGAGAAGAGTTTAGACACTAGGATAAGATAAGGAACACACCCATTCTCAAGAAATCACATTAGGATTCTCTTTTTAACCTGTTCCTTAAAACAGTAGTGCTTAGGAAATCTATTGGAGGCAGAAGCAGTCAAGGGTAGCTTAGGGTTAGGGTTAGGGTTAGGGTTAGGGTTAGGGTACGGCTTAGGGTACGGGTTCGGGGAGGGGTTCGGGTACGGCGTAGGGTATGGGCTAGGGTTAGGGTTAGGGTTAGTGTTAGGGTTAGGGCTCGGTTTAGGGTACGGGTTAGGATTAGGGTACGCGTTAGGGTTAGGGTAGGGGTTAGGGTTAGGGTACGCGTTAGGGTTAGGGTAGTTATTAAACCTATCCCACTCTCTAGATACCCCTTAGCACGTAAAGGAATATTATTTGGGGGTCCAGCCATGGAGAAGAGTTTAGACACTAGGATAAGATAAGGAACACACCCATTCTCAAGAAATCACATTAGGATTCTCTTTTTAACCTGTTCCTTAAAACACTAGTGCTTAGGAAATCTATTGGAGGGAGAAGCAGTCAAGGGTAGCTTAGGGTAAGGGTTAGGGTTAGGGTTAGGGTTAAGGTATGGCTTAGGGTACGGGTTCGGGGAGGTGTTCGGGTACGGCGTAGGGTATGGGCTAGGGTTAGGGTTAGGGTTAGTGTTAGGGTTAGGGCTCGGTTTAGGGTACGGGTTAGGATTAGGGTACGCGTTAGGGTTAGGGTAGGGGTTAGGGTTAGGGTACGCGTTAGGGTTAGGGTAGTTATTAAACCTATCCCACTCTCTAGATACCCCTTAGCACGTAAAGGAATATTATTTGGGGGTCCAGCCATGGAGAAGAGTTTAGACACTAGGATAAGATAAGGAACACACCCATTCTCAAGAAATCACATTAGGATTCTCTTTTTAACCTGTTCCTTAAAACACTAGTGCTTAGGAAATCTATTGGAGGCAGGAGCAGTCAAGGGTAGCTTAGGGTGAGTGTTAGGGTTAGGATTAGGGTACGGCTTAGGGTACGGGTTCGGGGAGGGGTTCGGGTACGGCGTAGGGTATGGGCTAGGGTTAGGGTTAGGGTTAGGGTTAGGGTTAGGGCTCGGTTTAGGGTACGGGTTAGGATTAGGGTACGCGTTAGGGTTAGGGTAGGGGTTAGGGTTAGGGTACGCGTTAGGGTTAGGGTAGTTATTAAACCTATCCCACTCTCTAGATACCCCTTAGCACGTAAAGGAATATTATTTGGGGGTCCAGCCATGGAGAAGAGTTTAGACACTAGGATAAGATAAGGAACACACCCATTCTCAAGAAATCACATTAGGATTCTCTTTTTAACCTGTTCCTTAAAACACTAGTGCTTAGGAAATCTATTGGAGGCAGAAGCAGTCAAGAGTAGCTTAGGGTTAGGGTTAGGGTTAGGGTTAGGGTACGGCTTAGGGTACGGGTTCGGGGAGGGGTTCGGGTACGGCGTAGGGTATGGGCTAGGGTTAGGGTTAGGGTTAGTGTTAGGGTTAGGGCTCGGTTTAGGGTATGGGTTAGGATTAGGGTACGCGTTAGGGTTAGGGTAGGGGTTAGGGTTAGGGTATGCGTTAGGGTTAGGGTAGTTATTAAACCTATCCCACTCTCTAGATACTCCTTAGCACGTAAAGGAATATTATTTGGGGGTTCAGCCATGGAGAAGAGTTTAGACACTAGGATAAGATAAGGAACACACCCATTCTCAAGAAATCACATTAGGATTCTCTTTTTAACCTGTTCCTTAAAACACTAGTGCTTAGGAAATCTATTGGAGGCAGAAGCAGTCAAGGGTAGCTTAGGGTTAGGGTTAGGGTTAGGGTTAGGGTACGGCTTAGGGTACGGGTTCGGGGAGGGGTTCGGGTATGGCGTAGGGTATGGGCTAGGGTTAGGGTTAGTCTTAGGGTTAGGGCTCGGTTTAGGGTACGGGTTAGGATTAGGGTACGCGTTAGGGTTAGGGTAGGGGTTAGGGTTAGGGTATGCGTTAGGGTTAGGGTAGTTATTAAACCTATCCCACTCTCTAGATACCCCTTAGCACGTAAAGGAATATTATTTGGGGGTCCAGCCATGGAGAAGAGTTTAGACACTAGGATAAGATAAGGAACACACCCATTCTCAAGAAATCACATTAGGATTCTCTTTTTAACCTGTTCCTTAAAACACTAGTGCTTAGGAAATCTATTGGAGGCAGAAGCAGTAAAGGGTAGCTTAGGGTTAGGGTTAGGGTTAGGGTTAGGGTTAGGGTACGGCTTAGGGTACGGGTTCGGGGAGGGGTTCGGGTACGGCGTAGGGTATGGGCTAGGGTTAGGGTTAGGGTTAGTGTTAGGGTTAGGGCTCGGTTTAGGGTACGGGTTAGGATTAGGGTACGCGTTAGGGTTAGGGTAGGGGTTAGGGTTAGGATACGCGTTAGGGGTAGGGTAGTTATTAAACCTATCACACTCTCTAGATACCCCTTAGCACGTAAAGGAATATTATTTGGGGGTCCAGCCATGGAGAAGAGTTTAGACACTAGGATAAGATAAGGAACACACCCATTCTCAAGAAATCACATTAGGATTCTCTTTTTAACCTGTTCCTTAAAACACTAGTGCTTAGGAAATCTATTGGAGGCAGAAGCAGTCAAGGGTAGCTTAGGGTTAGGGTTAGGGTTAGGGTTAGGGTTAGGGTTAGGGTACGGCTTAGGGTACGGTTTCGGGGAGGGTTTCGGGTACGGCTAAGGGTATGGGCTAGGGTTAGGGTTAGGGTTAGTGTTAGGGTTAGGGCTCGGTTTAGGGTACGGGTTAGGATTAGGGTACGCGTTAGGGTTAGGGTAGGGGTTAGGGTTAGGGTACGCGTTAGGGTTAGGGTAGTTATTAAACCTATCCCACTCTCTAGATACCCCTTAGCACGTAAAGGAATATTATTTGGGGGTCCAGCCATGGAGAAGAGTTTAGACACTAGGATAAGATAAGGAACACACCCATTCTCAAGAAATCACATTAGGATTCTCTTTTTAACCTGTTCCTTAAAACAGTAGTGCTTAGGAAATCTATTGGAGGCAGAAGCAGTCAAGGGTAGCTTAGGGTTAGGGTTAGGGTTAGGGTTAGGGTTAGGGTACGGCTTAGGGTACGGGTTCGGGGAGGGGTTCGGGTACGGCGTAGGGTATGGGCTAGGGTTAGGGTTAGGGTTAGTGTTAGGGTTAGGGCTCGGTTTAGGGTACGGGTTAGGATTAGGGTACGCGTTAGGGTTAGGGTAGGGGTTAGGGTTAGGGTACGCGTTAGGGTTAGGGTAGTTATTAAACCTATCCCACTCTCTAGATACCCCTTAGCACGTAAAGGAATATTATTTGGGGGTCCAGCCATGGAGAAGAGTTTAGACACTAGGATAAGATAAGGAACACACCCATTCTCAAGAAATCACATTAGGATTCTCTTTTTAACCTGTTCCTTAAAACACTAGTGCTTAGGAAATCTATTGGAGGCAGGAGCAGTCAAGGGTAGCTTAGGGTGAGTGTTAGGGTTAGGGTTAGGATTAGGGTACGGCTTAGGGTACGGGTTCGGGGAGGGGTTCGGGTACGGCGTAGGGTATGGGCTAGGGTTAGGGTTAGGGTTAGTGTTAGGGTTAGGGCTCGGTTTAGGGTACGGGTTAGGATTAGGGTACGCGTTAGGGTTAGGGTAGGGGTTAGGGTTAGGGTACGCGTTAGGGTTAGGGTAGTTATTAAACCTATCCCACTCTCTAGATACCCCTTAGCACGTAAAGGAATATTATTTGGGGGTCCAGCCATGGAGAAGAGTTTAGACACTAGGATAAGATAAGGAACACACCCATTCTCAAGAAATCACATTAGGATTCTCTTTTTAACCTGTTCCTTAAAACACTAGTGCTTAGGATCTCTATTGGAGGCAGAAGCAGTCAAGGGTAGCTTAGGGTTAGGGTTAGGGTTAGGGTTAGGGTACGGCTTAGGGTACGGGTTCGGGGAGGGGTTCGGGTATGGCGTAGGGTATAGGCTAGGGTTAGGGTTAGTCTTAGGGTTAGGGCTCGGTTTAGGGTACGGGTTAGGATTAGGGTACGCGTTAGGGTTAGGGTAGGGGTTAGGGTTAGGGTATGCGTTAGGGTTAGGGTAGTTATTAAACCTATCCCACTCTCTAGATACCCCTTAGCACGTAAAGGAATATTATTTGGGGGTCCAGCCATGGAGAAGAGTTTAGACACTAGGATAAGATAAGGAACACACCCATTCTCAAGAAATCACATTAGGATTCTCTTTTTAACCTGTTCCTTAAAACACTAGTGCTTAGGAAATCTATTGGAGGCAGAAGCAGTAAAGGGTAGCTTAGGGTTAGGGTTAGGGTTAGGGTTAGGGTTAGGGTACGGCTTAGGGTACGGGTTCGGGGAGGGGTTCGGGTACGGCGTAGGGTATGGGCTAGGGTTAGGGTTAGGGTTAGTGTTAGGGTTAGGGCTCGGTTTAGGGTACGGGTTAGGATTAGGGTACGCGTTAGGGTTAGGGTAGGGGTTAGGGTTAGGGTACGCGTTAGGGGTAGGGTAGTTATTAAACCTATCACACTCTCTAGATACCCCTTAGCACGTAAAGGAATATTATTTGGGGGTCCAGCCATGGAGAAGAGTTTAGACACTAGGATAAGATAAGGAACACACCCATTCTCAAGAAATCACATTAGGATTCTCTTTTTAACCTGTTCCTTAAAACACTAGTGCTTAGGAAATCTATTGGAGGCAGAAGCAGTCAAGGGTAGCTTAGGGTTAGGGTTAGGGTTAGGGTTAGGGTTAGGGTTAGGGTTAGGGTACGGCTTAGGGTACGGTTTCGGGGAGGATTTCGGGTACGGCTAAGGGTATGGGCTAGGGTTAGGGTTAGGGTTAGTGTTAGGGTTAGGGCTCGGTTTAGGGTACGGGTTAGGATTAGGGTACGCGTTAGGGTTAGGGTAGGGGTTAGGGTTAGGGTACGCGTTAGGGTTAGGGTAGTTATTAAACCTATCCCACTCTCTAGATACCCCTTAGCACGTAAAGGAATATTATTTGGGGGTCCAGCCATGGAGAAGAGTTTAGACACTAGGATAAGATAAGGAACACACCCATTCTCAAGAAATCACATTAGGATTCTCTTTTTAACCTGTTCCTTAAAACACTAGTGCTTAGGAAATCTATTGGAGGCAGAAGCAGTCAAGGGTAGCTTAGGGTTAGGGTTAGGGTTAGGGTTAGGGTTAGGGTACGGCTTAGGGTACGGGTTCGGGGAGGGGTTCGGGTACGGCGTAGGGTATGGGCTAGGGTTAGGGTTAGGGTTAGTGTTAGGGTTAGGCCTCGGTTTAGGGTACGGGTTAGGATTAGGGTACGCGTTAGGGTTAGGGTAGGGGTTAGGGTTAGGGTACGCGTTAGGATTAGGGTAGTTATTAAACCTATCCCACTCTCTAGATACCCCTTAGCACGTAAAGGAATATTATTTGGGGGTCCAGCCATGGAGAAGAGTTTAGACACTAGGATAAGATAAGGAACACACCCATTCTCAAGAAATAACATTAGGATTCTCTTTTTAACCTGTTCCTTAAAACACTAGGGCTTAGGAAATCTATTGGAGGCAGAAGCAGTCAAGGGTAGCTTAGGGTTAGGGTTAGGGTTAGGGTTAGGGTTAGGGTACGGCTTAGGGTACGGGTTCGGGGAGGGGTTCGGGTACGGCGTAGGGTATGGGCTAGGGTTAGGGTTAGGGTTAGTGTTAGGGTTAGGGCTCGGTTTAGGGTACGGTTTAGGATTAGGGTACGCGTTAGGGTTAGGGTAGGGGTTAGGGTTAGGGTACGCGTTAGGGTTAGGGTAGTTATTAAACCTATCCCACTCTCTAGATACCCCTTAGCACGTAAAGGAATATTATTTGGGGGTCCAGCCATGGAGAAGAGTTTAGACACTAGGATAAGATAAGGAACACACCCATTCTCAAGAAATCACATTAGGATTCTCTTTTTAACCTGTTCCTTAAAACACTAGTGCTTAGGAAATCTATTGGAGGCAGAAGCAGTCAAGGGTAGCTTAGGGTTAGGGTTAGGGTTAGGGTTAGGGTACGGCTTAGGGTACGGGTTCGGGGAGGGGTTCGGGTACGGCGTAGGGTATGGGCTAGGGTTAGGGTTAGGGTTAGTGTTTGGGTTAGGGCTCGGTTTAGGGTATGGGTTAGGATTAGGGTACGCGTTAGGGTTAGGGTAGGGGTTAGGGTTAGGGTACGCGTTAGGGTTAGGGTAGCTATTAAACCTATCCCACTCTCTAGATACCCCTTAGCACGTAAAGGAATATTATTTGGGGGTCCAGCCATGGAGAAGAGTTTAGACACTAGGATAAGATAAGGAACACACCCATTCTCAAGAAATCACATTAGGATTCTCTTTTTAACCTGTTCCTTAAAACACTAGTGCTTAGGAAATCTATTGGAGGGAGAAGCAGTCAAGGGTAGCTTAGGGTAAGGGTTAGGGTTAGGGTTAGGGTTAAGGTATGGCTTAGGGTACGGGTTCGGGGAGGTGTTCCGGTACGGCGTAGGGTATGGGCTAGGGTTAGGGTTAGGGTTAGTGTTAGGGTTAGGGCTCGGTTTAGGGTACGGGTTAGGATTAGGGTACGCGTTAGGGTTAGGGTAGGGGTTAGGGTTAGGGTACGCGTTAGGGTTAGGGTAGTTATTAAACCTATCCCACTCTCTAGATACCCCTTAGCACGTAAAGGAATATTATTTGGGGGTCCAGCCATGGAGAAGAGTTTAGACACTAGGATAAGATAAGGAACACACCCATTCTCAAGAAATCACATTAGGATTCTCTTTTTAACCTGTTCCTTAAAACACTAGTGGTTAGGAAATCTATTGGAGGCAGGAGCAGTCAAGGGTAGCTTAGGGTGAGTGTTAGGGTTAGGGTTAGGAGTAGGGTACGGCTTAGGGTACGGGTTCGGGGAAGGGTTCAGGTACGGCGTAGGGTATGAGCTAGGGTTAGGGTTAGGGTTAGTGTTAGGGTTAGGGCTCGGTTTAGGGTACGGGTTAGGATTAGGGTACGCGTTAGGGTTAGGGTAGGGGTTAGGGTTAGGGTACGCGTTAGGGGTAGGGTAGTTATTAAACCTATCCCACTCTCTAGATACCCCTTAGCACGTAAAGAAATATTATTTGGGGGTCCAGCCATGGAGAAGAGTTTAGACACTAGGATAAGATAAGGAACACACCCATTCTCAAGAAATCACATTAGGATTCTCTTTTTAACCTGTTCCTTAAAACACTAGTGCTTAGGAAATCTATTGGAGGCAGAAGCAGTCAAGGGTAGCTTAGGGTTAGGGTTAGGGTTAGGGTTAGGGTACGGCTTAGGGTACGGGTTCGGGGAGGGGTTCGGGTACGGCGTAGGGTATGGGCTAGGGTTAGGGTTAGGGTTAGTGTTAGGGTTAGGGCTCGGTTTAGGGTACGGGTTAGGATTAGGGTACGCGTTAGGGTTAGGGTAGGGGTTAGGGTTAGGGTACGCGTTAGGGTTAGGGTAGTTATTAAACCTATCCCACTCTCTAGATACCCCTTAGCACGTAAAGGAATATTATTTGGGGGTCCAGCCATGGAGAAGAGTTTAGACACTAGGATAAGATAAGGAACACACCCATTCTCAAGAAATCACATTAGGATTCTCTTTTTAACCTGTTCCTTAAAACACTAGTGCTTAGGAAATCTATTGGAGGCAGAAGCAGTCAAGGGTAGCTTAGGGTTAGGGTTAGGGTTAGGGTTAGGTTTAGGGTTAGGGTACGGCTTAGGGTATGGTTTCGGGGAGGGGTTCGGGTACGGCGTAGGGTATGGGCTAGGGTTAGGGTTAGGGTTAGTGTTAGGTTACGGCTCGGTTTAGGGTACGGGTTAGGATTAGGGTACGCGTTAGGGTTAGGGTAGGGTTAGGGTTAGGGTACGCGTTAGGATTAGGGTAATTATTAAACCTATCCCACTCTCTAGATACCCCTTAGCACGTAAAGGAATATTATTTGGGGGTCCAGCCATGGAGAAGAGTTTAGACACTAGGATAAGATAAGGAACACACCCATTCTCAAGAAATCACATTAGGATTCTCTTTTTAACCTGTTCCTTAAAACAATAGGGCTTAGGAAATCTATTGGAGGCAGAAGCAGTCAAGGGTAGCTTAGGGTTAAGGTTAGGGTTAGGGTTAGGGTACGGCTTAGGGTACGGGTTCGGGGAGGGGTTCGGGTACGGCGTAGGGTATGGGCTAGGGTTAGGGTTAGGGTTAGTGTTAGGGTTAGGGCTCGGTTTAGGGTATGGGTTAGGATTAGGGTACGCGTTAGGGTTAGGGTAGGGGTTAGGGTTAGGGTACGCGTTAGGGTTAGGGTAGTTATTAAACCTATCCCACTCTCTAGATACCCCTTAGCACGTAAAGGAATATTATTTGGGGGTCCAGCCATGGAGAAGAGTTTAGACACTAGGATAAGATAAGGAATACACCCATTCTCAAGAAATCACATTAGGATTCTCTTTTTAACCTGTTCCTTAAAACACTAGTGCTTAGGAAATCTATTGGAGGCAGAAGCAGTCAAGGGTAGCTTAGGGTTAGGGTTAGGGTTAGGGTTAGGGTTAGGGTATGGCTTAGGGTACGGGTTCGGGGATGGGTTCGGGTACGGCGTAGGGTATGGTCTAGGGTTAGGGTTAGGGTTAGTGTTAGGGTTAGGGCTCGGTTTAGGGTACGGGTTAGAATTAGGGTACGCGTTAGGGTTAGGGTAGGGGTTAGGGTTAGGGTACGCGTTAGGGGTAGGGTAGTTATTAAACCTATCCCACTCTCTAGATACCCCTTAGCACGTAAAGGAATATTATTTGGGGGTCCAGCCATGGAGAAGAGTTTAGACACTAGGATAAGATAAGGAACACACCCATTCTCAAGAAATCACATTAGGATTCTCTTTTTAACCTGTTCCTTAAAACACTAGTGGTTAGGAAATCTATTGGAGGCAGGAGCAGTCAAGGGTAGCTTAGGGTGAGTGTTAGGGTTAGGGTTAGGATTAGGGTACGGCTTAGGGTACGGGTTCGGGGAAGGGTTCATATACGGCGTAGGGTATGGGCTAGGGTTAGGGTTAGGGTTAGTGTTAGGGTTAGGGCTCGGTTTAGGGTACGGGTTAGGATTAGGGTACGCGTTAGGGTTAGGGTAGGGGTTAGGGTTAGGGTACGCGTTAGGGGTAGGGTAGTTATTAAACCTATCCCACTCTCTAGATACCCCTTAGCACGTAAAGGAATATTATTTGGGGGTCCAGCCATGTAGAAGAGTTTAGACACTAGGATAAGATAAGGAACACACCCATTCTCAAGAAATCACATTAGGATTCTCTTTTTAACCTGTTCCTTAAAACACTAGTGCTTAGGAAATCTATTGGAGGCAGAAGCAGTCAAGGGTAGCTTAGGGTTAGGGTTAGGGTTAGGGTTAGGGTTAGGGTACGGCTTATGGTACGGGTTCGGGGAGGGGTTCGGGTACGGCGTAGGGTATGGGCTAGGGTTAGGGTTAAGGTTAGTGTTAGGGTTAGGGATCGGTTCAGGGTACGGGTTAGGATTAGGGTACTCGTTAGGGTTAGGGTAGGGGTTAGGGTTAGGGTACGCGTTAGGGTTAGGGTAGTTATTAAACCTATCCCACTCTCTAGATACCCCTTAGCACGTAAAGGAATATTATTTGGGGGTCCAGCCATGGAGAAGAGTTTAGACACTAGGATAAGATAAGGAACACACCCATTCTCAAGAAATCACATTAGGATTCTCTTTTTAACCTGTTCCTTAAAACACTAGGGCTTAGGAAATCTATTGGAGGCAGAAGCAGTCAAGGGTAGCTTAGGGTTAGGGTTAGGGTTAGGGTTAGGGTACGGCTTAGGGTATGGGTTCGGGGAGGGGTTCGGGTACGGCGTAGGGTATGGGCTAGGGTTACGGTTAGGGTTAGTGTTAGGGTTAGGGCTCGGTTTAGGGTACGGGTTAGGATTAGGGTACGCGTTAGGGTTAGGGTAGGGGTTAGGGTTAGGGTACGCGTTAGGGTTAGGGTAGTTATTAAACCTATCCCACTCTCTAGATACCCCTTAGCACGTAAAGGAATATTATTTGGGGGTCCAGCCATGGAGAAGAGTTTAGACACTAGGATAAGATAAGGAACACACCCATTCTCAAGAAATCACATTAGGATTCTCTTTTTAACCTGTTCCTTAAAACACTAGTGCTTAGGAAATCTATTGGAGGCAGAAGCAGTCAAGGGTAGCTTAGGGTTAGGGTTAGGGTTAGGGTTAGGGTTAGGGTTAGGGTACGGCTTAGGGTACGGGTTCGGGGAAGGGTTCGGGTACGGCGTAGGGTATGGGCTAGGGTTAGGATTAGGGTTAG